>NC_092733.1:14783462-15083462 GCF_047496885.1 Scyliorhinus torazame
GTGGAGGCCTGGATAAATGACATGGCAGGATTTATAAAACTGGAGCGGATAAAGTTCGCACTAAGAGGTTCGGCTCAAGGGTTCACCAGGCGGTGGCAACCGTTCATTGACTATCCCGCAGACCGATAAAGGAACTGGGAAAGTAGCAGCAGCAACCCGGGGGGGGGGGGGGGGGGGGGGGGGCTCGGGGGGGGGGGGGGGGGGGGGGGGGGGGGGGGGGCTCGGGGGGGGGGGGGGGGGGGGGGGGGGCTCGGGTGGGTCCTCAGGGGTGTTTTTGTATGGATATTTTTACTTGGATATGTATATTGGCTTGTTTGACTTTATCATTTGGGAGAGTTAATATTTTGTTATGGCAGTTGCCATTTAGTTTATATATTTATTTATTTGTTAAAAACGGTCACTATTATTTATATTGTTTTATTGTTGTAAAAGGGAAACATTTTTGTACTGTTTTGTTTGGCCGAAAAAAAAATTTGAATAAAATATATATTTTTTTTAAAAGTGAGAAATAACTTGAATTTGTAGACTTTAATTCTCCCTTCCTTCGCTCCGGCGGGATTCTCCGTTCCTTCGCTCCGGCGGGATTCTCCGTTCCTTCGCTCCGGCGGGATTCTCCGTTCCTTCGCTCCGGCGGGACTCTCCATTCCTTCGCTGCGGCGGGATTCTCCGTTCCTTCGCTCCGGCGGGATTCTCCGTTCCTTCACGCCGGCGGAATTCTCCGTTCCTTCACTCCGGCGGGATTCTCCGTTCCTTCACTCCGGCTGGATTCTCCGTTCCTTCACACCGGCGGGATTCTCCGTTCCTTCACTCCGGCGGGATTCTACCTACCTTCACGCCGGCGGGATTCTCCCTACCTTCATCCTGGCGGGATTCTCCCTACCTTCACCCCGGCGGGTTTCTCCGTTCCTTCACGCCGGCGAGATTCTCCGTTCCTTCACTCCAGCGGGATTCGCCATTCCTTCACTCCGGCGGGACTCTCCGTTCCTTCACACCTGCGGGATTCGGCGTTCCTTCACGCCGGCGGGATTCGGCGTTCCTTCACGCCGGCGGGAATTGCCGTTCCTTCACGCCGGCGGGATTCGCCGTTCCTTCACTCTGGCGGGATTCGCCGTTCCTTCACGCCGGCGGGATTCTCCGTTCCTTCACGCGGGCGGGATTCTCCGTTCCTTCACTCCGGCGGGATTCTCCTTTCCTTCACGCCGGCGGGATTCTCTGATCCTGCTGCAGTCAATGGAGATTCGGCTGAGCGCCAAATTCTCTGTCTTTACTGACAACGGCAGTGAGGCAGACTCACAACAGAGAATCCTGCCTGGAACACATTCTAGATTGTTACTAGTGTGTATAATATTGAAAATATAAAAACTATGTGGAGATGGCAATAAAGATTTTCCTCCTTCCCCTTCCGCTTCCAAAAGAATATATTTCTTCAGTATCTTGTCTCTGGCCATCTCCAATTCCTTGCCCAATTGGTCATTCTTCACACATGTCTTGAGAGACATTAGAACATTACTGTCAGAGTAGTCCACCACAGAGGTAATTATCGATAATCTTGTCCTCAACCACCATCTGTGGAAGTACATTTTCCAGCTCATTCTGTAGTAGGAAGCCGGATTGATTGTCCAACCCATACACGGGGTTCTGAAGGCAGTTCAACTACCTGAAGTAAGATTGGCTAATTCAGGAGATTAATGTGGATGCTGCTAGGAATGGAGAATTGTATCTATAAGGAGAAGCTGGATTTATATTGTTTGGAACAGAGGAGTTGGGCTGAGGCTTAGTTGAGGTGTATGAAATTCATGAGGGGCTTCCAGTGGATGGAAAGGGCCCATTTTCTTGGCAGAGAAATCAATAAGCAGGGGGAATAGATTTAAAGTAATTGGTAGAAGGATTAGAGGGGAGTTGCGAATTCCTTTCACCAAGAGAGTGGTCGGGGTCAGGAACTCACAGATTCGAAGGCAGACAGAAACCCTGAGACATTAAAAAAAACACTTGGATCTGCAACTGAAATGCTGTAACGTTCAGGGTTACGGGCCACGAGTTGGGAAGTGGGATTGGGCTGGAATTTCTTTTACAACTGACACAAATACGATGGGAAATAGGGCCTCTTTCTGTGTTGTAAATCTCTATTTCTCTATGATCTGATCGATGTGCTTAGTTGAATGCTGCCTTCGGCTCCCGAGCTATATTTCTTGCTGCCTTATTGTGCAATCTATACGTGCACCTCCTAAATGTTTTTCTTTCCCTGGATTGTTCTAATATCATTCAACAATTTTAGTTCAGAGATACTCACCAAACCAGAAAATGCAAGAATAACCACAGCGCCTGCAACTTGAGCTATGAAGATCAGCAGTATTATGATGAAAAACTAAAAAGAGAAATAGAGAAAATCAGCACTTCTGCCTCTTAGTTTACTGGTACCATGGGAAATCAAGATACTTTAAAAACATTTTTGTTTGTATATTTGGTAAGATAACAACAGATGAGAGCAGTAGGTAATCCAGTGGTTGTTACATTAGCCTGTCACCATGCATAAGAACATCTAAGGGAACTTGTCAACAGACTGGGCCAGAAGTTCCCTGTGGCTGAATTTGTGGTCCAAAGTTCAATAATAAAGGTTATTTTTTTCTTTATACATTCGTGGGATGTGGGTGGGTCACTAGCTGGGCCCAGCATTTATTGCCCATCCCTAATTACCCTTGAAATGAGTGGCTTGCTCGACCATTTCAGAGGGGCAGTTAAGAATCAACTACATTGCTATGGGTCAGGAGTCACTTGTAGGCCAGGCGAAGGAAGGACGGCAGATTTCCCTCCCTAAAGGGACATTAGTGAACCAGATGGTTTCTTTTTAATGGCAATTGATGATAGCTTCACAGTCACCATTAGTGAGACTAACTTTTTATTCCAGATTTGTTAATTGAATCTAAATTCCCCCAGTCGGCATGGTGGGATTTGAACCCCAGTTCCCGGAGCATTACCCTGGGCCTCTGAATGAGGAGTCCAGTGACATTACCACCAGGCCACCATCTCCCTATTATATTATGAATTATTAAGAATTTCACTATGTCCAAAGTAATCATTGTGTAGTAAAGAGGTTCTACACACAGAAAGAATGGCATAGATATTAGTCTGTTAATTAATCTGGTGAATCTCTGCTGCACTCCCTCCATGGTAAGTATATCATCTTAGATAAAGGGATCAAAACTGCACACTATATTCCAGGTGAGGTCTCACCAGGACTCTTTACTTTTGTACCCAAATCCCCTTGCGATGAAAGCCAACGTACCACTTGCCCTCCTAATTGCTTGCTGCGCAAGCATGCTAGCTTTTAGTCACACATGGACAAGGGCACCCTGGTCTCTTTGGACATCTGCACTTTCCAATATCTCATCATTTAAGAAATATTCTGCCTTTCTGTTTCCTTTTTACCACAGTGAATAACTTCACACTTATTCACATTGTGGACGGAACATTCTAGCTGTTCACGTCGGCAGGAATTTCTCAGCGGCTAGGGGTGCATTCAATGGGAAATCCTGTTGACCAGATCCCGCTGCCAGTCATTGTTGGGCCGTTTCCTGGGCGGGTTGCACAGAAAACCCTGCCCTATATTTTATCTGCCATGTTCTAGCCCATTCACTTAGCCTGTCCAAGTCTCCTTCAAACCTCCTTGTATCCTCTTCACAACTTAGGTTCCCATCAAGCTTGGTGTCATCAGCATATTTTGAAATATTCCAATTCATCTCCATATCCAAATCATCTGTATGGATTGTGAACAGCTCTGGACCTAGCACCTATCCAACTAGCTGTATCCAACTAGTAACAGCCTGCCATCCTGAGAATGATCTCCTTGTTCCGACTCTCTGTTTTCTGTTAACCAATTCTCAATTCATACTAGTATATTTCCCCCAATCCCTTTCGCTCCAATTTTATTTACTAACCTGTGTGGGACTTTATCAAAAACCTTCTGAAAATCTAAATACATCCACTGGTTCTCCTTTGTGCATGCTACAAGTAATATCCTCAAAGAAACTCCGACCAGTTTGTCAAACATAATTTCCCTTTCATGAATCCATGTTGACTCTGTCTAATTTTACCATTCTTTTCTAAATGTCCAGTTTTCACAAACTTTACAATAGATTCTATCATTTTCTCCACTGCCGACAACAAACTAGCAGGTTTGTGTAGTTCTCCATTCTCCCTCTTCCTCCCTTCTTAAATAGTGGGTCACACTTGCTACTTTCTAGTCCACAGGAACCCAATTTTGAAAGATAACTACCAATACATCCGCCCTCTCTCTCGCCACCTCCTTCAACACACTAGGAAGGAACTCATGTGGTCTAGGGGATTGATCAATCTTCGATCCAGTTAAGTTTTCAAGTACTACCTCTCTACTAATACTAATTTATTTTAGTTCCTCAGTTTCACAAGTCCCTTGGTTGCCCAGTAATTCTGGAAGATTTTCTGCATCTGTATTACAGATACAAATGAACTGTTTAGTTTCTCCAACATTTCCCTGCTCTCCACTATAAATTCTCTTGTCCCCACCTATAATGGACCCACATTTTTCCTAGCTAATCTTTTCCTTTTCACATACCTAAGGATGCTTTTACAGTCCACCTTTATGTTCATAACTAGTTTGCATTCATATTCTCTTTCTTAGTTTCTTAGTCTTCCTTTGCTGGATGCTAAATTGCTCCCAGTCCTTACTTCTTCTGACATCCTTCTGTGCAATTAGATCCTTGATCTTTAACTTATTGCCTTAGCCGCAGTTGATCTTTTCCTTTTGGACGTGTCTGCCTTAGAGGAGGAGAATGTATATTTGTTGTGTAGCATTTCTTTAAATACTAGCCACTGCCTGTCCAATCTTTTAGTGTATTTTCACAATCCACCATGTCCAACTTTCCCCCGATATCTTAGTTAATTATCATTCTGTGGATCCATGTCCCAGTCAGATCTGAATTAATGGGCTGGATTGTCCAGTCCCCCAGCTGTGTGTTTCTTGGTGGCGCACCATTCCCCAGCGAGCGGGATTCTCTCCTAGAAACCCGTGGGCGGGGGTGCGTTGCCATCGGGTAAAGAAAATCCCCAACAGCCAGTGAATTCTGGCCAATATCTCCTGTTTCCCAGATTTCCCATATGCCTCTCTGCCCTTCTGCTGTAACCATTTACACCTCCGCTGAACCCATCTTTTGTTTCTTTCCCTGTCCCATCCACATCTGCTTTTTGCTTTGCTCGATTTTCACTTTTGTCATTTAATCACTCCTGCCCTTCACCCCATCACAATCCCTCCCCCTCCCTTTGTTCTACATTCCCCACCCCTCTTTTACCTGGCTCCAACTTGCTGTTAAATCTAACATGTTTCAGTTCTGGGGAAAAGTCATCGACTTGCAACGTTAACTCACTATCTCTCGTCACAGATGTTGTCAGACCTGCTAAGTGTTAACGAGCATTTTCTGCTGTTATTTCCCAGCTCCAAATTCTGCCATGTTTTGGTTTTGATATAACATTTTGGTCCTCTCAGCTAGAAAGAGCTTTTATCCCAGAATGGCTGAATTTGAAACTAGAATTGAAAGGAGAGTGCCAAATCATCAGTCAGATCTGAATATTGAAATGAAAATAAATATAGTAATAATAATGGCATTTATTCAGGAACCATGTTTGCAATCTGAAGGCTGAATTACAGTGTGATGTACAACAAGTTTCCTTGTTATGACTGATCCATGAAATTTTGAAATGTTTAGTCACGCTGTGTATTTGAAGACCCAGAATGATTGAAGGTATAACATCCAACTAACCCTCCCTCCTTACGCTGTGCAAAAACGAATCATACCTCCCAAGTCAATATAATTCTCCATCATTTTTTTTCTTCCAATTTATTCCCCTCGTTTTCTCCTGCAGGAGTTGATCCGAGGCTAGTTCACAGATGCTAATTAGCCACAAATACCCGTTTTTCATATTTGAGCTTAAAAGGTGAAGGTTAAAATGCTATTTGACTGCAGGAGGTATCGCAGCTAAGCCCAAGCTTTCCTTAGCTGGCATCCACAAGGGTCACGAGATAGTGATCAGGAATTCTAGATAGTTTTCACCTTTTTACCAACAATTGGAACATTCCTGTCCTGCATGAGAAGAGATTGGTGATTGGTTGGTAAGTGGGAAGTCCACTAACCAGCAATCAGCATTCTGCTCTCACGCAGTACAAATTGTTCCCTTTACAACTCCCTTTACAATCCTTGCAACATATACTGATCACTGCAAAAGACAGTATGTGTCTTTTTTCAGCAATGTATAGAACAATGGCTGAACCTGAGATGTTACTGATCTGTAAGGCTCAATCACTACATTTAAGGATCTTAGTTCCAGATCACTCAATGGTAAGTATAACTTCTGATCAAACATATAATCTATATCTACTTCTACCATCTCTTAAACAGCAAAGCCATGAAACAGTCCTATTATCATTTCTTCTTCCAGCAGAACCTTGAGTTGTAACCAAGAGGATTTTACTCACTATCATCAACATGCACTTGTTTTCCTTCACTGCTCCGTAGCATCCTAGAAAGCCAATCACTAGTAAGAAGGCCCCCAAAGCAATGCAGAGATACCCCACATTCACTATTTGCTTCAGTTGTGGCGCCGCTTTCGCCAGGATATCAATGAAGGATCCAGCATCCACTTTCACCCAGATTCCAACTCCCAATATGGCACCACCTGCAAGCTAGAAAAGACAAAAAAGATGACACTCGTTAGTGCATTAATTTGGTGCATTGAAGGATCGTACTTCCAGATCAATCAATATTTGAATACATATTAAATAATGTACAACATGAAAAATGCTGTATGCTTCAATAAGGTTATCTGTGCATTCTGCACAATCTATACCTACTTCCACAATTATTTAGGACGAGGGGCACACCAAGAGTACTGTTTGCAAATTTAGTCTCCTTACCCAAGGGAGGACACACTTTCCCTACAGGGTGTACATCGAAGGTTTACTGAACTGTTTCCTTGGATGAAGAGATTAGCCCAGGTGAAGGGATAGACAAGGACTGCATCTAGGCAGTTAAGAAGAACGAGAGATCACCAAATGCAAACATATGACATTCTTAAGGGACTTGGTAGGCTAGGGGCTGAGAGATTGTTTTACCCTGAGCGGGGAAATCTAAAACGGGAGGCCACCGTTTCAGGATAAGGGGTTTAAGGCTGATCTGAAGAGAAGCTTCTTCACTCAAAGGGCTGTGAATCTTTGGAATGCTCTGTACCAAAGATTTCTGGGTTCTAAGGGAATTAAGGGGTACGGGGACAGTAGGGGAAGGCGGAGCGGAGATAGAATGTCAACCTTGATCTTATTGAATGGCAGACAAAGCAAGCTCAAAGGGCCTACTCACTCCAAGTGCTACTTGTATGTACACACAACTGACATTTAATTATATTTCTTTAATCGTGCCATAAAATCGGATTCCCCCAATCCCTGGGCCAAGTGGTCCATTTGGATCAATGTCGCGCACCAGGTCCCATGGGGTCTTCTTGCCTCAAACCGGAATGCCTTCTGGACTCGTATGTCCCCCTGAGCCCGGTGTTCTAGGACCCAAATATCATAGAAAAAATTGTCCTTCTTTCCAGCTGCAGAAAAGGAACGAAACAGCAACAGTAGCCTCCAGGCATCTTCAGCCACCAGCAGGAGCAAGCAACAAACACAACCTGCTGCTGTGAGGTGCTGTCACAACTAACAACGGCAATTCCTTATCAGCAATAGCCTGCTGCTGTGAAGTTAGAGGCTGCTCACAGTCAAAAGGAGTTAAAGTGACCGTCAGCATGTATCCATGACAGGGCTCTGTCCCGAAAGTGTTTGGTAGGACAGATAGGCAGCAGCTGTAGTTCCCCCTGTTATCAGTATCCACAATATTTAAAGGTGGCTTGAAGGCCTCACAGATGAAAAGCCCCTCACCCCCCACATCCCTGGGCCCAGCCGCGACCTTGAACTGGAACGCTTCGGCCCCCCCAAACAAGTCCAACCCCCCCTGAGGGGTTACCCCCGAGCACTGGAGTTGAGCTTCATGTAAATGGAAATGGCTACTCGCCTCCTCAGTTCCCCTCAGCAGCTATTGCGTCAGTTTCATGTTTTTAAAAAGGAGTACTAAACGAGACCAGCATGATTTCCCGCTGGGGAGCCGGTTAATTCCCGGGAGGCCATTACATTTGACGTCAATATCGTTAATGAGATTGAAATTAATGTGAATTTGGGCTAATAATATGCACGCCATATTTGGGCGAGATCTGAACTCGCCATCGGGAGTGCGCTGGATAGGTGGCAAATTGAATCATGCCCGGCACGTATCTCGATTTTGGCCTTGCCCGCTATTTAACCGGTGCGCCCAGATCCACATCGGGCCTAACACGGTGGTTAAATCATGCCCTCTGTCTGTATTAGATATAAAATAAATGTTGTCAATGTTTCAAGTACCACATGCATTATTTTCCCTTCCCCATAAGAAGTGCTGTAGTTGCCACGATTCAATAAATGAGGGCATCACTATGCGAGTTGTTTGGGTTTGGTCAGAGACTTTCTGGATAACTGGTGTGTCTGACCAATAGATTTCCAGACAAGAGAGATTACAGTGGTACAGGGATATCATTATGAATTCGTAGCCCATCACAACTGGTTAATTTTAAATTCGATGACCTCCTTGTTATTGGGGATACTTCCAGGGACATTTGAGCCACAGACTTCTGCATCTTTTAGGAAGTGAATAACTTGTTCGTAGTAGAGGACGATGCGAGGGAGAGAACAAAGCACCCAAATTAGTTTTTTGCAGATACCAGAGCAAGGTCTCAGCTCAGACACAATGGACTGAATAGACTTGGTCTGTGCTGTAACTATCCGTGATTCTTTACTGGCAACAAAACATACCAGGAAATTGGAGCAAAAAATAGATCTGTGTCTGATTAAGGCAGATAATGTTTTCTCTCTAGCAAGTTCTCCAATTTAATTTGGTGACATAGATTTGGGCTGAGTAGGAAATAAGGGAAACAAAGCTAAATTTGATGTAAATTGAGAAGAAACTGAATTTTAACAAAACTGAGAATAAACTTTGTTGAATAAAATATTGAGAAAGTAGTCTGTAGTACAGAGGTGATGAATTATGTTCTATCTACACCATATAAATACTCAAACTTCTAAGAGTCTTCCCTATAATATTCTCTCTTGCCTTCAGGAGCCACTAGGGTCTCCGTTTGATAATGCCAAATTTCAGATGGGTCCGGGCATCGAACCTGTGTTTTACCCTCTGTGATTCTACACATTAGCATTTTCAACAGCCAGCTCCACCAAGAATTTGCAGTGAAATAATCATTAGGCTACTTACAAAGATGATGCCATTGACGACGAACATCACAATCTTCAAAAACTTGAAACAACTCATCTTCTGTTTATTTTCTGTTATCTGGAAATCAAAAAGGCCAAGTTCTTTCCCCATATTTTTCATAACATTAAGCAGCAACAGGTATCACCTTCACCTTTAGAATCTCATGCAGCCAGACCCATTGAACATTTACTAGAGACTATGCCACTGTAGCCATCTCAGATGGCCACCTGCAAAGGATCGTGGGAATTATGGCCAATCCAGGACTCGGACACATTCAGAGCTTGTGTGTGTGTATCTGAAAATGAAATGAAAAATGAATGCAAATCGCTTATTGTCACAAGTAGGCTTCAAATGAAATTACGGTGAAAAGCCCCTAGTCGCCACATTCTGGCACCTGTTCGGGGAGGCTGATACGGGAATTGAACCGTGCTGCTGGCCTGCCTTGGTCTGCTTTCAAAGCCAGCAATTTAGCCCTGTGCTAAACCAGCCCCTGATATTTGCAACCCAGATAGCTGGACGCGATCGAAACCCCCGCTCGTTTGCATTCTAATGGCCCATTTCCCCAGAACATAAGGACTGTACTCAGGTAACCGATAAAGATGCAGACTAACCGGCGCCACTCCCTTTGCTAAGAAAGCCCAAACAGCCAAGGTCAATGACCGCTCAGGACACACCCAGCCATCAAGGCACCCGCACTTTATTGGCCAAAATCGAAGGCAGTGATCGAAGCCTGACAAATTATTGAGTCCAAAGCTAAGGACCGCCCCAAATAGTGCGAAATCCCAGAGGGATAAAAAGAGACACAGCCATGTGTTTGGTCTCTCTTGGCCCGGCCTACGCCTAAAACCAAGTGTAGCATAACGACCAGACAGACAAGTTCAAGACCAACGATCGCTACCAGACGGATGAGCCCAGCAGAAACGAAGCCATTTCTTCTACCCAGCCACGCAAGATCCGAACAAAGGCCTTGTTCATCTGCAAAGAGCCGGTTGCCCTGAAGTTAAGTATAGGTTATTGTAGTTGTTAGGTGTAGTTTAACTTGTAGTGTTTTATGTTGCATGTCGAAGTAATCCTTGTGTGTAAATAAACTATCTTTGAACTTGAACTGACTAACTGGTTGTGTGGTCCTTTGATCGATATCCGGGGAAGCATTGTGGTGGTATCATTTGATACCTGGCGACTCTGAAAAGCAATATTATCATTAATAACTGCCATATCTAGTTAATTTAGCAACATTACTGGCGACCTCTGACGGGACTCGAATTAGAAGTGATTATGTCACTCCGCGAGAACCCACAAAACTTTGCATTAGAAATCCAATTGAGAAAAAGTGAAAGAAACCACAAGTGCAGGCCCGTATCGATCAAATCACCAAGATTCGGAAGTGTGTATTAACCTGCATGCATACTAACAGGGACATAAGTTAAACTTGTTAGATTTTGCATAAAACTATCGGGAGTATTGTGAACCGGAAAATAGCCTCGGCCATACCCGCTGTTCGAATCACCGCCTTATTCCCCCTGTCCCAAACTGACGGTAGGAAAAGAGAAGTTAGAAGCAGAACAAACGAGAACTTAGAGGTAGGAAAACAGAGAACTTAACGGTAGGAAAACAGAGATAATAGTAGCAATGGCCACAAAAGCGATGGAACGCCTAATGAACCCGCAGGAACACGAGGTCACAGCGACCAACAGAGCAGGGCAGTGCCCCATATGGGAAGAAGAGTTGAGGGAGTATTTGAAGGGGAAAGGATGGCCCCTTTGGTCCGAGTTTTGTTCAAATGATGAGTCAGGTCCAGGAAGCATAGGATAAACCTGGTGGGACAACCTAACCGAGGTACATAAGAAGAATGCAGCGAAGGTTCGTAAGCCAATGGCAATAGTGTCCTGTTTGGCACAGTTGCGAGGCACAGAGGAGGTCGTGAAGACGCTCCGCAGGCAGTTAGTTGAGAAAGACGAGAAGAATGAGGGAAACAATACTGAAAGTGAAAAGATAATTGAGCAACTCCGAGAACAGTTGGCAGCTAAAGATAAAGAGATGGCTGATGTCAAACGGGCACACCAATCTTGTTTAGTTCACCGTAGCAGCTTTCAGACCCAGAACGATAAAGCCTACCAAGATACACAGCGTGCAATTTTGGTACGAGAAGAGACAGAACAGCAGGTAGCACAGTTAACAAGACAATGCGCAGATTTAAAGGCAGCTTTACAAGCACTCCATAGCTCCACTACAGAACAAAGACACAGCACAGTAGATCATGCGAAATGTAGATGACAAATAGAGAAGTTGCAGTCACTGCTGTCAATGCAAAACGGATTCAGAGATACCTTTGGACAAGATTTAGATGAGGAGAATGGTCCCCATTGGCAAGAACTAAATGAAACCGCCCATAGGTATGTGGAGGATACCGAAAATCACAATAGAGCCCCCAGGTCCTGAAAAGGAAAGCACCCGCACCACCGACTGCACAGGCAGCACACACCCCCATGAATCCAGTCACCACACAGCACAAGTCATCGGATCGGGAAGAGTCTGATTTCGTTTACACCACCTCACTAACCATCACCCAATTGAGAGATGCCTGCGCCAAAATTGAACCATTTGAACCCACCGCAGACCCACATAATTTCTTTGAGAGCGTACGACAGCAAACGGTTATGTACAGTCTAGACGAACCAGAGGAAGTTAAGTTTATAGTCATGAGCCTTGACCCGTCCGTTAGCTCAGCTTTGAATGTAGGAGGAGGAACACTACAGATGAAAACGGGTACAACAAGGGAGACCCAGTAGAAGGTTTGAACTGCTGTAGGCAAAAGAAGGTAAAGCATCCAACTGCATTTGCAGGTCGCCTTTGGATCCATTTTAAAGCAGTATTTGGGGATTTGAACCGCGCACACTTAAATGAAGACGAAACAACTAAATGGGCCCGCACTTTAGTCTCCCACGCCACAGAAGCAGGTCAAGAGGCTTGTGCAAATTACGACTCCGCAGACGCCACACATAATGAAGTTTGGGTTTTAAAGCGACTCTCCAGAGCTCAGGAACAATCCCTACATAGGAAGGCAGATCAGGAAAAGGAAGAGGCCAATATGCACCCAGTCAGGACTAATCAGGACCCAGCATGGGTAAATGAGGGCAGACATGAAGGACAGTACCCCAGAGCACAGGCACCGTGAGGTTGCTATAATTGTGGACACATAGGCCATTACGCCCGCAAATGCAGACAAACCCCCCCCCCCGAACCAGCAACGGCACCAGCAATCGAACGCCCCACCTAGAAACAATGTTAGGCCCATACATAGCATTAGCACCCGAACAGTTAATGCAGTAATCAACACCACTGATTAACGGTGTTCGGACTCCCCAACTTGGGTCTGCAACACACTCTGGGACAGATCAGGCAGACCAGTAGTCACAGGCGCAGTCTGGGGACATCCAGTTCCTTTGGGACACAGAAGGGTCCCGCACCAATTTAAACTCCTCCACAATGTTTCAGCGCAACAAATGGCCCACCACAGACACCATCACCCTTAGTGGATTTACAGGACATGTACAGCAGGGATACATTGCAGCCCCCGTCGATATTCAGATAGAAACCATAAATACCAAGCACCCCGTTGTTTTAGTCGACTTGCCCCAAACAGCCGAGCACATTCTAGGAATCGACTTTATGAGCTTCCACAACCTTTTATTTGACCCCGTGAATAGGTGTGTATGGAAAATGGTCAAAACAGCGAGAGCCCCCGCCACGCTCACAGTAGGGGACTACGAACATAGGATTTGCTCAGTAGGAGACTATTAGTTTGATCCGCAAACAATTAGTACAGAACAGACAATTCGAGAGGTCCTCAGAAAACATAAAGCAGTCTTCGCCCAACACAAACACGATTGTGGGAAGATCCCAGGCATGGTCACAATTTCAGGTCCCGACCCCAAGCCCCAGAAGCAATACGGTTTCCCACAACAAGCCGAGGGTGAGATCTCAAAAGTCATCAATAGCTTACTGGATCAAGGAGTAATTTGGCCCGTAGCCTCAACAAACAATGCCCCAATTTGGCCCGTAAAGAAACCCGATGGTTCATGGAGATTAACCATTGACTACCGAGGGCTCAACAAGGTCACCCCATTAGCAGCCCTCACCGTTGCCATGAGTCCCGAAACCATGCTCAAACAGGGAGTACACACAAAGTACTTTACAGTGCTGGGCATTAGCAATGGCTTCTGGTCCATTCCCTTAGATAAGGCCTGTCAATACAAGTTCGCGTTCACATTTCAAGGACAGCAGTATACATGGACATGCCTCCCGCAAGGTTTCCACAACTTCCCCTCCATTTTCCACTGACAATTGGCCAACGGACTTTCCAAATTTTCCCGCCCCGAGTACTTTATTCAGTATGTGGACGACTTACTCCTACGGACACAAGGGAAGAGCATGTTAGGCTTCTTTCAGAATTGTTAGGTCTCTTACAATCAATTGGATGCAAGGTTAACCCGAAAAAAGCCCAGATCCTAAAAGAAAAGGTCCTTTACTTAGGCACCATTATCACCCACGGAAAGAGAGAGATTGAACACAAATGAATTGAATCAATAGTTAAATTGCCCCTGCCCCACAATGTCACTGCACTCCAGTCATTCTTAGGATTAGTTGGATATTGAAGGAACCATATTGATGGTTTTGCCACAAAATTAGCCCCACTCTCAGAGCTCCTAAAAAAGAACACCCCATGGAAATGGCTTCCTCAGCACACGGACACCATCGATTAATTAAAACGCGCCCTAGGCACAGTCCCGCTTTGCAAGTTCCAGACCCGCACTCTCCCTACACCATAGAAGTAGCGACCACCGACCAAACCCTATCAGCAGTTCTCCTACAGGAAAGACATGACCGATTAGGACCCGTAGCCCACGCCTCACAAATTTTGGATCCCGTAGAGCAAGGATTTACAGCCTGCGAATGGCACTTGCTCGCAGTCTTTTGGGCAGTGCAGTATTTTGCATATATCACCGGCCTTAACCCAGTAACGATTTTAACCGAGCCCACCCCAACGCAGCTGTTGTTAGATGGTAGGTTAAAGGACGGTTCAGTCAGCCAGATTAGAGAAGCTCGCTGGATGCTGTTGTTACAAGGGACATTACATTTAAACGTACAAAGACCCACACATTTTTAGCAGACAACCTTCAGTATGCAGGTACCCCACGAGTGCCAGATCATTGCAGCCAAAAGGACCCTTTATTCCGAAGTCACTACACACACGAGCAGGCATCAGAAAACAGAATCCCCAGACCACGGACAACGCTTTAAAGATTTATGTAGACGGTTCCTCCACCATAGAAAATGGAAAGAGAATAACTGGTTGTGGAATTTATGTGGAAGACGCACAGGGATGCGCATTAGAGGAAATATCTTTTAAATTGCCCGGCCACCTAGGATTACAAGCAGCCGAATTAGCAGCTGTGGCACATGTAGTGCAACACCCAGATTCCTTTCCGACCACAGCGGACATACATTCGGACAGTTTATATTCTGCAATAGTTCAACATTAGAATTCCTGCCCCTGTGGGAATCTCGAGGATTCGTATCCGCTGATGGTAAACCCCTACCCTCAGCCCCATTGTTGAAGCATATCCTTAAGACAGCAAAAGACCGCACATATGGCAGAATCAAAGTGAGAAGCCACCCGGGACCCACCCATCGTTCCTCCCCACCCGGTAACGTAAAGGCAGATGCCGTAGCCAAGTCAGGATCACGACATGGACACTTTAGGCAATCCCCCGAAAGTGAACCAATACACGCAATCCAGGTTTCACCGACCAATATTGAAGATTTAGCCCAGGCCCAAAAGGCAGACAGCACTCTTAAGCAAGTTTTAGACGGTAACTTCCCAGCCCCCTACGACAAATTCAAGGACTCACTGACGGTACAGGAGGGTATCGTTTTGAAAAATTGAATTTATGTGGTCCCCACCCAGGACAGAAACCAGATAATTTACCAGTTTCATGACAGACACGGACATCAGGGGACAGACAATACCAGTGCCCATTTAAGGCCTTTGTGCTGGTGGCCCGATTTAAAAGCCAACGTCACGCATTAGGTTGAGAATTGTTTAATCTGTGCACAGAACAATCCTGAAAGGTACTCCAAGAAAGGACAATTGAGACACACCCACCTGTTAATGCGTAGCACAATCAATCACTCACGAGACGGGATGAGAAGGAGTCGAACAATGGCTTTATTATGCAGACTTGTTCCCCAGCAGCACAGTTACAGAGTGCGGCTGCTGGGAGAATCCGGGCTCTTATACTCCACCTTACTGGGTGGAGCCAGCAGGCGGCTGATCCAATCGGGACCCAGCTTCTATCCACCAATAGCCTCTTGGCATCACAGGGTACCTTAATATCCCTAATACATACCACCACATTCACCCCTTGTTAAAAAAGAACCCGGCGGGGTAGTGGGCCGTATGGTGATACGGGTTTACAGAGTCGGTACCTAGGATGCCACTAACACGGCGGCTGTGCTCCGATATCAACTACTAGTACTACTTACAATGCCGCTTTTACTGGGCAACCAAAAAAAATTATTTACAGAGGCATTTCTTGCTTTACTATGCTGATTCGATGAGTCGAATGGGTGCCTTGGTCGTCGCCGCCGATCGTCTTAGCCCCGGTGGTGATGCAGGCGCTGGTTCGGGCCCCGTCGTCTCTGGGAGCGTCGCGATGCCTCTTCCCGCTCCAATACCCCTATTCGGGGTCGGGGGAAGGACCGATCCACCCGGGAAGGGGGCGGCTGTGAGGTGCGCCGGTGGGAGGGAGGGGGTGATTGGTGTTGGGGGTGTGTGTGGAGCTCCGGCGGGTGCCAGGTCCCGCAGGGAGACCGTGTCCTGTCGGCCGTTGGCGTACGCCACGTAGGCGTATTGAGGGTTCGCGTGGAGGAGATGAACCCTCTTGACCAACGGGTCCGATTTGTGCGTCCACACATGCTTTCGGAGCAGGATGGGTCCCGGGGCTGCCAGCCAGGTCGGAAGTGATGTTCCCGAGGAAGACTTCCTAGGGAAGACAAGGAGGCGTTTGTGAGGTGTTTGATTCGTTGTTGTACACAGCAGTGACCGGATGGAGTGGAGGGCGTCCGGGAGGACTTCCTGCCAGCGGGAAACTGGGAGACGTCTGGACCGTAGGGCCAGCAGGACAGTCTTCCAGACCGTACCGTTCTCCCTCTCTACCTGACCGTTCCCCCGGGGGTTGTAACTGGTCGTCCTGCTCGAGGCGATTCCCTAGCTGAGCAGGAATTGACGCAGTTCGTCGCTCATGAAGGAGGACCCCCTATCGCTATGTATGTAGGCGGGGAAACCGAACAGTGTAAAGATGGTGCAGAGGGCTTTAATGACTGTGGCCGCGGTCATGTCGGGGCAGGGGATGGCGAAAGGGAACCGGGAGTATTCGTCACTCACGTTCAGGAAGTACGTGTTGCGATCGGTGGAGGGGAGGGGGCCTTTGAAGTCCAGACTGAGGCGCTCAAAGGGGCGGGACACCTTTATCAGGTGCGCCCTCTCTGGCCTGTAGAAATGCGGCTTGCCCTCTGCGCAGATTTGGCTGTTCCTGGTGGCGGTCCTGACCTCCTCGATGGAGTAGGGCTGGTTGCGGGTCTTTACGAAGTGATAGATCCGAGTGACCCCCGGGTGGCAGAGGTCCTCGTGGAGGGTTCGGAGATGGTCCACTTGTGCGTTGGCACATGTGCCGCGGGATAGGGCATCGGAAGGCTCGTTCAGCTTTCCGGGACGATACAAGATCTCATAGTTGTAGGTGGAGAGTTCTATCCTCCACCGCAAGATCTTGTCGTTCTTGATCTTGCCCCGCTGTGCATTATCGAACATGAAGGCAACCGACCGTTGGTCAGTGAGGAGAGTGAATCTCTTGCCGGCCAGGTAATGCCTCCAATGCTGCACAGCTTCCACTATGGCCTGGGCCTCCTTTTCCACTGAGGAGTGGCGGATTTCTGAAGCGTGGAGGGTGCGTGAAAAAAAGGCCACGGGTCTGCCCGCTTGGTTGAGGGTGGCCGCCAGAGCTACGTCGGACGTGTCGCTCTCGACTTGGAAGGGGAGGGACTCGTCAATCGAGTGCATCGTGGCCTTTGCGATATCCGCTTTGATGCGGCTGAAGGCCTGGTGGGCCTCTGTCGACAGGGGAAAAACCGTGGACTGGATTAGCGGATGGGCCTTGTCCGCGTGGTTGGGGACCCACTGGGCGTAATAAGAGAAAAAGCCCAGGCAGCATTTCAGGGCCTTGGAGCAGTGGGGGAGGGGGAACTCCATGAGGGGGCGCATGCGTTCGGGGTCTGGGCCTATAACTCCATTTCGCACTACATAGCCAAGGATGGCTAGACGGTCGGTGCTAAACACGCATTTCTCCCTGTTGTAGGTGAGTTTCAGGGCGTTCGCGGTCTGGAGGAATTTGCGGAGGTTGGCGTCCTGGTCCTGCTGGTCGTGGCCGCAGATGGTGACGTTGTCGAGGTACAGGAACGTGGCCCGCAAACCGTACCGGTCAACCATTCGGTCCATCTCCCGTTGGAAGACCGAGACCCCGTTAGTGACACCGAATGGAACCCTTAAGAAGTGATAGAGCCGCCCATCTGCTTCAAAAGCAGTGTATTTGCGGTCGCTCGGGCGGATGGGGAGCTGGTGATAGGCGGACTTAAGGTCCACCGTGGAAAAGACCTTGTACTGTGTAATCCGATTGACCATGTCGGATATGCGGGGGAGAGGGTACGCATCCAGCTGCGTGTACCTATTGATGGTTTGACTATAGTCTACGACCATCCTCTGCTTCTCCCCGGTCTTTACAACTACGACCTGAGCTCTCCAGGGACTATTGCTGGCCTGGATTATGCCTTCCCTCAGCAGCCGCTGGACTTCTGACCGGATAAAGGTTCGGTCCTGGGCGCTGTACCGTCTGCTCCTAGTGGCGACTGGTTTGCAATCCGGGGTGAGGTTCGCGAACAGGGAAGGCGGATCGACCTTGAGGGTCGCGAGGCTGCAGATAGTGAGTGGGGTATAGGGCCGCCGAATTTAAACGTTAAACTCTGGAGGTTACACTGAAAATCCAACCCCAGGACTGTGGCAGCGCAGAGGTGGGGAAGGACGTAAAGCCGGTAGTTCTTGAACTCCCTCCCCTGCACCGTGAGGTTCGCGATGCAGAACCCTTTTATCTCTACAGAATGGGGCCCTGCCACTAGAATTTTTTTTTGATTACTCGGGTGGATCGGAAGGGAACAGCGTCTTACCATATCGGGATGTATAAAACTCTCCGTGCTCCCAGAGTCGATCAGGCAGGGCGTCTCGTACCCGTTTATAAATACTGTCGTTGTTGCTGTTTTGAGCGTTCGGGGCCGCGACTGGTCCAGGATCACAGAAGCCAGTCGTAGTTGCTGCATCGGGGCGTTTTCTTCAGGCCCCGTGGGGCCGTCCATCCCGGGGTCCTTAGCCGTCAGCCAAGATGGCGGAGTCCATGGGTCGCACACAGTCGGGGGTGGACAAGATGGTGCCGCCCATGGATCGCACGTTGCTGGAGGAGCACAAAATGGCGGCGGCCATCCCTCCCGCATGGAGTCCGGGACCCAAGATGGCGGCGCCCGTTGGCCGCACATGGATCACTGGGGGGATTGAGTTTGGGGTTCTGCCCCAGAGATTGCGGCTACCCTCCGGGCCTGGCACACTGCTAAAAAGTGCCCCTTTTTGCCGCACCCTTTACAGAGGGCCGAGCGGGCCGGGCAGCGCTTTCGGGGATGTTTCCCTTGCCCACAGAAGTAGCAGCGGGCCCCCCCCCCCCCCCCCCGGGTGATCTGCCGCTCTGGCAGCGCGGGCCTGCGGGGCGGCGGGAGGTCCCGGGGGTTCAGTCGCGGCGGGGGTCCACGGTGCCCAAGGGGCTGCCGCACGGTCGGGGGCGTAGGCACGGGCGTTCTGCGATGCCACATCGAACGAGGCCGCGAGGGCCCATGCATCTTTGAGGCCTAGTGCGTCTCTTTTCAGCAATCGCTGGCAAATTTGGGATGAAAGCATACCTGCCACGAACGCATCTCGGACCAGTAGCTCTGTGTGTTCGTTAGCCGAAATCGATGAGCAGTTGCAGTTCCTCCCCAGTATTAACAGCGCACTGTAGAATTTGTCCAGCGATTCCCCGGGGATTTGCCGTCTCGTCGCGAGCTGGTGGTGTGCGCAGAACTGATTTACGGGCCGAACATAGATTCCTCTCAGCATGGCGAGTGCCGCCTGGAAATCGTCCGCATCCTCTATGAGTGTAGATTTCCGGGCTCACCGTGGCATGCAGGACCTGCATTTTCTGGTCTTCTGTAGGTATGCCGGGGGCCGTTCGGAGGTATCCCTGAAAACACGCTAACTACTGTTTAAAAGTGGCCGCTGAGTTTGCCGCATGGGGGCTGATTCGCAGACACTCCGGAATGATTCGGAGCTCCGTGTCTTTTAAAGTTTGCGTAATAAATTGTAGCACAATCAATCACTCACGAGACGGGATGAGAAGGAGTCGAACGATGGCTTTATTACGCAGACTTGTTCCCCAGCAGCACAGTTACAGAATGCGGCTGCTGGGAGAACCCGGGCCTTACTGGGTGGAGCCAGCAGGCGGCTGATCCAATCGGGACCCAGCTTCTATCCACCAATAGTCTCTCGGCATCACAGGGTACCTTAATACCCCTAATACATTCCACCACATAATGGCCCATGGACAAATTTACAACTCGACTACATTGGTCCCCTCCCCCCCTACAGAAATGGTTTTAAATATGTATTAGTAGTAATCGACACCTTTACAAAATGGGTAGAAGCACTTCCCTCCCGGACGAACACAGCGAAAGCCACAGCTAAGATATTGACACGCTGGGGTCTTCCCCGCAGCATTGAGTCAGAAAAGGTTCCCATTTCACCAGCAGAGTCATGCAAAATGTCCTAACAATTTTGGAATCAAGCAAAAATTTCACATAGCATATCACCCCCAATCCAGTGGCATTGTTGAATGAATGAATTGCACCTTGAAAGCGACCATTAGAAAAATGGTGCAACAGCATAACACCACATGGGACACAGTCCTCCCAGTCGCCCTTATGTTTATTCAGAACACAGTATCCAGTTCCACAGGTTTCATCCCTCACAATCTCATGACCGGACAGCCCATCAAAGCAACTAAATATTTATTAGGTCTCGATTTGGCAAGCCCCACAGTCACCGCCTTCACCATGAAAAAACAGTCCAAGTCACGGAAAATATTAAAGCAGCACAGCTCGCTGCAGCTGTCCGACTAGGCGCTAGGAAAAAGCAGAGTAAGGCCTGCTTTGATAAAACAGTCCACCCCGTAGAGTATACAATCGGTCAGCAAGTGATGGTTTCCCTGTACAATCCCAGTTCGTTCCTCTCCCTTAAATTTGCAGGACCCTTCTTCATTTCGGACAAAGTGAGCCCTTCTGTGTACAAGATAACGTACCTCAATGGTAAAACTGGTTGGTTCCACATCAACCAGCTCAAAGTCCATGGAACCCAATGTAGCCCCTCCCACCACATCTCCCTGGCAATAGCAGACGGTTCCACCCTGCCCATCAACAACCTAGTCCAACCCTCCCCCAGCCATGACAGCACGTCCACGCCCACAGACCCGACCTCGTCTCCGCCCACAAGTACGACTTTCCACCTTGAGCTTGATTCAGACGATAGCGCCAGCCTCCCCGAATTGACCACGATCACTGACCACTGGTACAACCTCCTCGGCTCCAGTCACTCCAACCCCTGGAACCACGACCAGGACATGTTTGGCCCCCAATGTCCCCTTCCACAGCCAGAGCCACCGCCCGACAACAGTAATTTGCCCTTCACTGCCACCGCCCCTATGCCACATGACAAACAAACCCCTTTTTGGCACTGCGACAACTCTTGTAGACTGGTAAGACATGACGATTCGGATTCCACGACCGCCCACGTGGTCACGGCACAAAAACGGCAGACACGAGTCTGGCAACCGGGAGATGGTGACGATTCCGAGTCTGACTCCCGTTACGGGAACCCTTTTCGATACAGAACCCTGAGGTGTCCAGATGATGAGAAAAAGTAGCCGCACAAGAATTACGGTGTCCTACTTCCTGATGGAGCCAGCCCGCCTTTAATTTCCTTTCTTTCTTATTGCTACATGGTTTTAATTAATGTCGGCCTGACACCCAATTTCTTGATACAGTCATAGCTAATCTTCCGACACCATTTACTGACCAATGGTCGTTAAAGGAAGAATTGTTGGATCTCACATGTGTTACAAATTCTTTCCGCTCGTTTCGGTCACCCAGGTAGGGAGCAACGGCACTAATCCCCGCGCTGCCTGAGGACCCCAAATGTATCCGGTCAGCTAAGATCGGGTAGTGGAGCAACGGCACTGATCACCGCCCGACCCGGGAATCCCACCCATTCTTGCCCTGCCGCGGCCCACACGCACCTCATGTTCCCGTCACTTTGAGTACTCTGGAATGGTTCTTTACACTTTTCACTGTCTTTGGCAGGTCTTAGTTTTCCCTTCTCTGCTCTTATTGTGGTTTAAAGAATGCCCTTTGCCACAGTCTGTACACTCAACTTTTTACCTTCCGCGACTCTGTGGTCGCTTCCCCACCTGCTATTTACATGTTTGACACACTTGGTTGCCACATATATGCTGCTATACCCGAACTACCTTTGGACCCTGGGACAAAGAAGCTTTGTAAAACCAGCCGCCCTAAAATTCGGCTACTTAAGAATAAACCTCAACCTCCCATGGTTGTGATTTAAGAAAGACTGGTCAAATAAATTGTCCGCCCACTCCAAGCATCGACCACAAGCTGCGAGAGTCTCTGTACTTTAAGAATTTGCATTTCCTGTCTCTCCAAAATGGTATTTCAAAAAAAAAATGAGGGAGTCGTACATGGTAACGATTCTAATGGGTAATTGAAGTCAAGGAGAGAAAGACAAACAAAACGCGATGTTAACCAAAGATAATAACAAATATTATGCTTGCATCCCCAGGAATATACGAAGAACGGAAGACAGAAGACAAGATGAAGACAGGACTGATGACCTCCATTGTGATCATCGCTGAACTCCTACAACTGCGTGCGTTACAAGACTCTGTACCCTACACCACACCAGCCCCGAACATGACCACGCAACATGATACCCCTAGCCCGGACACCACACCACACATAGAGATAAACACTGATACCCCAATGGGGATCTCCATTTCGCCGGCTGGTCAATGGGGTTTCCCATTGTGGGGCAACCCCATGCCGTCGTGGAAACCCCCGGGCTGCCGGCTGGTCAATGGGGTTCCCCATTGTGGGGCAACCCCACGCCGTCGGGGAAACCCCCGGGCTGCCGGCTGGTCAATGGGGTTTCCCATTGTGGGGCAGCCCCACGACATCAGGGATTCTCCGTTTCGCCGGCTAGTCAATGGGGTTTCCCATTGTGGGGCAGCCCCACGCCGTCGGGAAACCCCTGGGCAGCTGGCTAAACAGAATCCAGCCCCAGATCTTTTCTAAATCTGTCCCATTTTAACATGATGTTAGTTCCACACGACATGAAGAAGGATGTCCTTGGCGTGACTTCACCTTCATAAGGAAGTCCTTGGCGTGACTTCACCTTCATAAGGATTGTGTAGTGGTCACTCTTACCAGTAGTGCCATGGTCAAATGTATCTGCGACGGGTAAATTGGTGAGGATGAAGTCAAGTAGATTTTTCCCTTTTGTTGGTTTCCTACAGGCACCGTCTGGGAGGTGTTTCCTTCAGCATTCAGCCAGCTTAGTCAGTAGTGGTGATACCAAACCATTCTTGGGGTTGGACATTCAAGACCCCCACCCACTTTCTCTTGGATAAAATGAGGTAGAAACACGTTCACTGTCCGACTGGTTACCACCAACCCACAGGAAAATTGAATCATTAATATTTAGAAGATGGTCTTGCATCTATATATTACATTTTATTGGCAAAATCTCCAATGGAACCAATTTTGGCAAAACATTGATTATTTGACTGTAATATTAGTGAATTCTCAGTGATGATCTTATGGGGAAAGGTTGATCAGGTTGGACATAGATATGTCAGAAATAAAAGAATGACGAGGGTGAGAGTAGGGCCAGTCAAGGACAGTAGTGGGAAGTTGTGCGTGGAGTCCGAGGAGATAGGAGAGGTGCTAAATGAATATTTTTCGTCAGTATTCACACAGGAAAAAGACAATGTTGTCGAGGAGAATACTGAGATTCAGGCTACTAGACTAGAAGGGCTTGAGGTTCATAAGGAGGAGGTGTAAGCAATTCTGGAAAGTGTGAAAATAGATAAGTCCCCTGGGCCGGATGGGATTTATCCTAGGATTCTCTGGGAAGCTAGGGAGGAGATTGATGAACCTATGGCTTTGATCTTTAAGTCATCTTTGTCTACAGGAATAGTGCCAGAAGATTGGAGGATAGCAAATGTTGTCCCCTTGTTCAAGAAGGGGAGTAGAAACAACCCCGGTAACTATAGACCAGTGAGACTTACTTCTGTTGTGGGCAAAGTCTTGGAAAGGTTTATAAGAGATAGGATGTATAATCATCTGGAAAGGAATAATTTGATTAGAGATAGTCAACACGGTTTTGTGAAGGGTAGGTCGTGCCTCACAAACCTTATTGAGTTCTTTGAGAAGGTGACTAAACAGGTGGATGAGGGTAAAGCAGTTAATGTGGTGTATATGGATTTCAGTAAAGCCTTTGATAAGGTTCCCCACGGTAGGCTACTGCAGAAAATACGGAGGCATGGGATTCAGGGTGATTTAGCAGTTTGGATCAGAAATTGGCTAGCTGGAAGAAGACAAAGGGTGGTGGTTGATGGGAAATGTTCAGACTGGAGTCCAGTTACTAGTGGTGTACCACAAGGATCTGTTTTGGGGCCACTGCTGTTTGTCATTTTTATAAATGACCTGGAGGAGGGCGTAGAAGGATGGGTGAGTAAATTTGCAGATGACACTAAAGTCGGTGGAGTTGTGGACAGTGCGGAAGGAGGTTACAAGTTACAGAGAGACATAGATAAGCTGCAGCGCTGGGCTAAGATGTAGCAAATGGAGTTTAATGCAGAAAAGTGTGAGGTGATTCATTTTGGAAGGAATAACAGGAAGACAGAGTACTGGGCTAATGGTAAGATTCTTGGTAGTGTGGATGAGCAGAGAGATCTCGGTGTCCATGTACATCGATCCCTGAAAGTTGCCATCCAGGTTGAGAGGGTTGTTAAGAAGGCGTACGGTGTGTTAGCTTTTATTGGTAGAGGGATTGAGTTTCGGAGCCATGAGGTCATATTGCAGCTGTACAAAACTCTGGTGCGGCCGCATTTGGAGTATTGTGTGCAATTCTGGTCGCCGCATTATAGGAAGGATGTGGAAGCATTGGAAAGGGTGCAGAGGAGATTTACCAGAATGTTGCCTGGTATGGAGGGAAGATCTTATGAGGGAAGGCTGAGGGACTTGAGGCTGTTTTCGTTAGAGAGATTCTTCTAGGTTAAGAGGTGACTTAATTGAGGCATACAAGATGATCAGAGGATTAGATAGGGTGGACAGTGAGAGCCTTTTTCCTCGGATGGTGATGTCTAGCACGAGGGGACATAGCTTTAAATTGAGGGAAGATAGATATAGGACAGATGTCAGAGGTATGTTCTTTACTCAGAGAGTAGTAAGGGCATGGAATGCCCTGCCTGCAACAGTAATGGACTCGCCAACACTAAGGGCATTCAAATGGTCATTGGATAGACATATGGACGATAAGGGAATAGTGTAGATGGGCTTTAGAGTGGTTTCACAGGTCGGCGCATCATAGAGGGCCGAAGGGCCTGTACTGCGCTGTAATGTTCTATGACCCATAGTCATTGGAGCTTAGAAGAATGAGAAGTAATCACGTTGAGATATATAAGATTCTCAGCAGGCTCGACAGGGTACAGGGTAGATGCTGAGAGGTGGTTCTTTAATGGAGGAATCTAGAACCGCGGCAGTTTCAAAGTAAGGGATCTGTCATTTAAGGTAGAGTTGAGGAGAGTTATGTTTGGAATTCTCTCTCACAGCGGGGCTGGGTCATTGAACGTATCCAAGACATACTTAATTGACCACGATGTGAAGGATTATAAGCAGAGGAAGGAAATTGGAGTTAAGACCACATCAGATCAGCCGTGATCTTATTCTGCCGGGCGGTATGATGGCACAGTGGCTAGCACTGCTGCCAGAGCGGCAGATTCCGACTTTGGATGACTGTGTGGAGTTTGCACGTTCTCCCCCCCGTGTCCGCGTGGGTTTCCTCCGGGTGCTCCAGTTCCCTCCCACAGTCCAAAGATGTGTAAGTGAAGTGGATTGGCCATGATAAATTTCCCTTTAATGCCCAAAAGGTTACGTGGGGTTACAGGGATAGGGTTGGGTCGTGGGTATTCTTTCAGAGGCTAGGTGCAGGCTTGATGGGCCAAATGGCCTTCCTTCTGCACTGTAGCAATTCTATGATTTCACTTGTGGAGAAAAAATTTTTTCATTTGCATTCTGAAACAAATATTTTAATTTAATTGACACAGTTGCGTAGACTTAAAAATTATTTGTAATTCCATATTTGACATTACGACCAAGAAGGCTGCCAAGCTGTGTCAAATCTATGGAGTCACTCACGGACAGACTTGTTCTGAACATCCGCTGAGGCCCCTCTCCGGTTTACTGAGTATAATGGCTGGTGTCGAGCTGAAAAATGGGAGGTTGAAATAAAAACTCATTAATCAAAAGGTGGCCGAGATCATTTTACCGGCTGATTCTGGACACAGTGTCCAAAATTAGGAGCAAATGCCTCAAAAATATCTCCCTTTGGCCCCAGCACAAATACACAAAAAATCTCATCCCTAACAAATAGAGTAAATTAGATTTTTATTTAAAAAAAGGTATTTAGTTCCTTGCAGAAGGAGAAGGTTAAAATGTCTGCAGAAAAAGCAAGTGGCTGAGATGAGACTGGGTGGTTTATGGAGAAAAACACATGCAGGGTTAATGATAAAAGGGCTCATTTTTGATCGCGAAACATTCTATGAATCAACATTGGATGCAAGCTATCTTGAGCTACTAATCCAGGCTGACATTCCAGCACAGTATTGGGAGTGCTTCACTGTTGGGAGATGCCATCTTTCAGGCAAGATGTTGAGTTGACGTTACAGAACACTTCAAAGAAGAGGAGGATATTCTGATGCACTGGCCAACATAATTGACTAATTCACCATTTGTCTCGATTGTCTGCGGGACCCCACTCAATGAAAACTTTTTTTTTTATGTGGGCCTCGCTGGGTGGGCCAGCATTTATTGCCCAACCCTGAGGGCACAAAAATCAACCACATTGCTGTGGGTCTGGCGTCCTATGGAGGCCAGACCCGGGTAACAACGGTAGATTTCCTTCCCGAAAGGACATTAGTGAACCAGATGGGTTTTTACAACAATCGACAATTGGTCGCCATTAGACTTTTAATCCCGGATTTTTATTTAATTTAAATTCCGCCAACTGCTCCGTTGGGATTCAAACCCATGTCCTCAGAGCATTATCCTGGGTCTCTGTATTACTAGTCCAGTGACAATACTATTAAGCCACTGCCTCCCCAACTGGCTGCTGCATTTGACTACTTAACAGTAGCTACTCATCAAAAGTAATTCACTAGCAGTGAAACACTTCAGTACATCCTGAAACTGTCAATACTGATGTACAGACACAATTTATTTTGTGTCCGATAATACAAATGTAAATAAACATAAATACAACATACAAAACAGTGAAAATACCACTATGCAATGTTGAAAGGCCGTTGCACTGTCGGTGGTGCCATCTTTTGAAGGAGATGTTCTGTCCCCTCAGGCAGCTGTAATAGATTCTGGAGCACTACTTGAAGAATAGTAAGGAAGCTTCTTTAACAGCCTGGAAAATGTTTAATCCTCAACCAACAGCATTAAAACAAATTATTTGGCAACTTACCTCACTGTTGTTTGGGGAACCTCACTAGACACATCTCTGCTGGTTCTGGGACCTCACTAGGCACATCTCTGCTGGTTCTGGAACCTCACTAGGCACATCTCTGCTGGTTCTGGGACCTCACTAGGCACATCTCTGCTGGTTCTGGAACCTCACTAGGCACATCTCTGCTGGTTCTGGGACCTCACAAGGCACATCTCTGCTGGTTCTGGGACCTCACTAGGCACATCTCTGCTGGTTCTGGAACCTCACTAGGCACATCTCTGCTGGTTCTGGGACCTCACTAGGCACATCTCTGCTGGTTCTGGGACCTCACTAGGCACATCTCTGCTGGATCTGGGACCTCACTAGGCACATCTCTGCTGGTTCTGGGACCTCACTAGGCACATCTCTGCTGGTTCTGGGACCTCACTAGGCACATCTCTGCTGGTTCTGGGGCCTCACTAGACACATCTCTGCTGGTTCTGGGACCTCACTAGGCACATCTCTGCTGGTTCTGGGACCTCACTAGACACACCTCTGCTGGTTCTGGGGCCTCACTAGACACATCTCTGCTGGTTCTGGGACCTCACTAGGCACATCTCTGCTGGTTCTGGGACCTCACTAGGCACATCTCTGCTGGTTCCGGGACCTCACTAGGCACATCTCTGCTGGTTCCGGGACCTCACTAGGCACATCTCTGCTGGTTCTGGGACCTCACTAGGCACATCTCTGCTGGTTCCGGGACCTCACTAGGCACATCTCTGCTGGTTCTGGGACAAAGAACAAAGAACAAAGAAATGTACAGCACAGGAACAGGCCCTTCGGCCCTCCAAGCCCGTGCCGACCATACTGCCCGACTAAACTACAATCTTCTACACTTCCTGGGTCCGTATCCTTCTATTCCCATCCTATTCATATATTTGTCAAGATGCCCCTTAAATGTCCCTATCGTCCCTGCTTCCACTACCTCCTCCGGTAGTGAGTTCCAGGCACCCACTACCCTCTGCGTAAAAACTTGCCTCGTACATCTACTCTAAACCTTGCCCCTCTCACCTTAAACCTATGCCCCCTAGTATTTGACCCCTCTACCCTGGGGAAAAGCCTCTGACTATCCACTCTGTCTATGCCCCTCATAATTTTGTATACCTCTATCAGGTCGCCCCTCAACCTCCTTGGTTCCAGTGAGAACAAACCGAGTTTATTCAATCGCTCCTCATAGCTTATGCCCTCCATACCAGGCAACATTCTGGTAAATCTCTTCTGCACCCTCTCTAAAGCCTCCACATCCTTCTGGTAGTGTGGCGACCAGAATTGAACACTATACTCCAAGGCACATCTCTGCTGGTTCTGGGACCTCACTAGGCACACCTCTGCTGGTTCTGGGACCTCACTAGGCACACCTCTGCTGGTTCTGGGACCTCACTAGGCACATCTCTGCTGGTTCTGGGATCTCACTAGGCACATCTCTGCTGGTTGCAGGACCTCACTAGGCACATCTCTGCTGGTTCTGGGACCTCACTAGGCACATCTCTGCTGGTTCTGGGACCTCACTAGGCACACCTCTGCTGGTTCTGGGACCTCACTAGGCACACCTCTGCTGGTTCTGGAACCTCACTAGGCACATCTCTGCTGGTTCTGGGACCTCACTAGACACATCTCTGCTGGTTCTGGGACCTCACTAGGCACATCTCTGCTGGTTCTGGGACCTCACTAGACACCAGATTAACGCATCCAAATACCTGATTGTGAACAAACTTTTGATGGAGATTGAAATACACAGCAAGGTTGGCATTATTAAGTGAATAACACACAAATCAGTTTTTGTCAGCTGTGACCAACAAAAGATGACAACAGTATCTTAACAGGTGCAACGCCTAGAGTGGGATCTTTCGGCCCTGACACCAGTGGGCATTGTTGCAGAAAGGGTGGGAAAATTCAGAGAGCCGCGACAGTTCTCCAGCTCTTCCCACTCTGCCCGTGACGATGCCTACAGGTGGTGGGGACAGACAATCCTGACCTAAAGTCAGGGGGCACAGTTTCCAAATAAGTTGTCTCCTATTTAAAGAAAGGTGAGGAGGAATTTATTCTTTCACTGGGTCGATCAGCTTTGAATTCTCTACCTCAGAGAGCAGTGTAAGCTGGGTAACTGAATGTATTCACTGCTGGGTGAGGCAGGTTTTTGATCAACAAGAGGGGTCAGGGGTTATAGGAGGCAGGCAGAAAAGGGGAGTTCGGGCCACAATCAGACCAGCTCAATAGCAGAGCAGGCTCGAGGGGCCAAATGGCCTCCTCTTATTTCTTATGCTCTTACCTAATAATAATAATAATCGTTATTTTCAAAAGTAGGCTTAAATTAACACTGCAATGAAGTTACTGTGAAAATCCCCTAGTCGCCACACTCCGGCGCCTGTTCCGGTACAGAGGGAGAATTCAGAATAATAATCGCTTACTGTCATAAGTAGGTTTCAATGAAGTTACTGTGAAAAGCCCCTCGTCGCCACATTCCGGCGCCTGTTCGGGGAGGCTGGTACGGGAATTGAACCCGTGCTGCTGGCCTTGTTCTGCATTACAAGCCAGCCATGTGTCCAAATTACCGAACAGCAATTTCCAACAGGAAACCGGAGCACCCGGAGGAAACCCACGCAGACACGGGGAGGATGTGCAGACTCCGCACAGGCAGTGACCCAAGCCGGGAATCGAACCTGGAACCTTGGAGCTGTGAAGCAACAGTGCTAACCACTGTGCTACCGTGCTGCCCTAGGCTGGTAAATAGGGCATTCATCTTTCAAAATAAAACATGCACATCGTGTTTCATATTTAGTGAACATCTGTTTTTATATTCTGATAGATAAATAAATAGTTAAAGAGACTCTGACTGGCAGGGAAGAACGCTTCATCTTTTGGGCAGGATGGAATTGAATAAATATTGCACGTGACAGAAGTGCATCATTATTTCTCAATATTTGGCAAACACGGAAAAATATTTGTCGCGGCTTCTTATTTTGCTGTTACAAGGAGCTCCATTTAATTGGAGGAGTTGCTTTGAATTTTAGACTTGTTTTAATGGCACATACCTCCTTTAATCACAGGGGTATCTGGATCCGATTTATACTGCACAAACAGTACTGTTTTTTTATTTACAGGCATAATGTTGATGCAATGTTATGGAAAAAGACTTGCATGATCCCAGAGGGTTCAGTATAACTTACAACTTCCTGGTGGAGCAATAATTTTACTGTAAGATGAACAATAGGCAAATCATGTGTTGATCCATTGCTCACAAACACCCATTGTTCTACTTTTAAATAATTCTGTTAGATTGCTAAGTCATTTTAAACTGGTGCATTTTGTTTGTGTACTCCACCTTTCCTAGTACTACATAAATTAAGGTACACCAGGCATAGCTAATAACACAGCTTAATTTGGTGTACAGGACTAGTTTGATAATGCACTTCAAGGGGTGAGCCATTGAGCTGTTATGCATTAAAGGGCTCAGTCCTATGCTTTGTGTCCTTGACTCAGCCACTAACCTATATTTTTCTTGCCCAGTTTGTCTTCCTTATTCTCCCCTGAGTTGACGATTCAGGCTGGGTATAGTTTCAAAGGTGGTGGCTGCCCTTAGCAACTCCCTCTGTCTAGACCCCTTAAAGGTGTATGCTTGGGCGGTGATTATTAATAAACTGCTTGGCCTTAGAATGAGATCTATACGCATCCAGTGTCTATACAAGTGCACTGAGCAGGAGCAACCACTTAACAATTACTTTCCCCTCACAAGATTACAGGATAGTTTGTTAATGTTACTACCAAGAGTTGGTATCATGCTGCCATTGGAGTGAATGCTTCAGGTATGTAATTAAGAGGAACTGGAGAAAAATGATGGACGGGATTCACCATTCCCGACGCCAATTTCATAATTGGTGATGGGGCACAGAATCCCTTTTGACGCCGAAATCGGGGGTGGCGCTTGTTTGACGTATGTTTCGTATGCTTGGCCCCCTCCAAAATGGCATCATCATGGTGCACGCCGCACACCATTGGGACAGCCTCAGCATGTCACCTGAAGGCCCTCCCCGATGCTCCGCCACCAATGGGCTGAGTTTCTGACCGCGTGGGACACGTGTGGTCTCAGCCGTGCGGGAACCCAGCGTGGCGGCTGCGTTCTGTGTCCCGCGCCGCCACAGTCGGGCGGGAGCCGTGCTGCTGGCTGGGGGGGGGCTTCCGCGAGGGCTGGGGGAGTGGGTGTCCAGCGGGGCACTATCTGGCAGTTTGGGTCCGCGCACAGCCGGCACCATGTTTTATGGCAGGTTTTACATATGGTTTACGTAGGATCGGTGAGGGGGCGCCGTCAACTTTTTCCACGTAAAACGCCACAGATCTTCTGCACTTGGCCTCAGGTATTTATTCAATTCCCCTTTTGAAATTTACTACCGAATCTGCTTCCGTGACCGGAATCGGAGAATCTGGCCCGAGGTATTTTCTAGTGTATAACATAGGTGCAGATCAGAAAGTCCATCCTGCTCATACTAGCTCCTAGAGAAAGAATCTACCATTCCCAACAACAGCAGCTCTCAAGATTTGCTTGAATTAATCAGTGTTGTTCCCTCGTTGAGTGAAGAAAAACTTCTTGGAAGCAATCCTAAATTTCCCATATGCCATTTTGAATCTGTGCTATCCTGTGTAATTGTGCCACTTGAAGTTTGCATTCTCCATTAACTTTTTCCTGTCCCATTTGCTACCTATAGTTGTCCATAAGATCCCACCTTGGTTGCTTCTTTAATTCAAACCACAATCCTACTTCGCCTGTGCGTCCTTTCTACATTAGAAACAAAGAAAATTACAGCACAGGAACAGGCCCTTCGGCCCTCCCAGCCTGCGCCGATCCAGATCCTTTATCTAAACCTGTCGCCTATTTTCCAAGGATCTACTTCCCTCTGTTCCCCGCCCGTTCATATATCTGTCTAGATGCATCTTAAATGATGCTATCGTGCCCGCCTTTACCACCTCCGCTGGCAAAGCGTTCCAGGCACCCACCACCCTCTGCGTAAAAAACGTTCCACGCACATCTCCCTTAAACTTTCCCCCTCTCACCTTGAAATCGTGACAACTTGTAATTGACACCCCCACTCTTGGAAAAAGCTTGTTGCTATCCACCCTGTCCATACTTCTCATAATTTTGTAGACCTCAATCAGGTCCCCCCTCAACCTCCGTCTTTCCAACAAAAACAATCCTAATCTACTTAACCTTTCTTCATAGCTAGCATACCATAGCATACCTCCATACCAGGCAACATCCTGGTGAACCTCCTCTGCACCCTCTCTAAAGCATCCACATCCTTCTGGTAATGTGGCGACCAGAACTGCACGCAGTATTCCAAATGTGGCCTAACCAAAGTCCTATACAACTGTAACATGACCTGCCGACTCTTGTACTCAATACCCCGTCCGATGAAGGCAAGCATGCTGTATGCCTTCTTGACCACTCTATCGACCTGCGTTGCCACCTTCAGGGTACAATGGACCTGAACTCCCAGATCTCTCTGTACATCAATTTTCCCCAGGAATCTTCCCCAAGATTCTTCCCAAAATAAATATTATGGTTCTTTGAACACTATGCTGAAATGAGTTGGTTTATCATGGACCAGTAGTCGAGCATCTTCCTCATTTTCTGCCTGAAAAGGTCACGGAAGCAGATTCAGTAGTAAATTTCAAAAGGGGAATTGAATAAGTACCTTGAGGGGAAATGTTTGCATAGCTGTGAAGAAAGAGCAGAGGAATGAAACTAATTGAGTCTCTCTTTCAAAATGCCAATACAGGCACAATGGCCAGATGACCTTTTCAAGACCATAACAGACAGGTGTAGGCGTAGATCATTGAGCCATTCGAGCTGCTGTATCATTCAGCAATCCTCTACCTAAACTCCACCTTCCCACACTATTCCCCTATCCCTTACTTCCCAATATCGGTTGACTTTGTTCTTAAATATACTCAAGACTGATCACTCATGGCTCTCTGGGGTTGTGAATTCCAAAGATTTGCAACTCTTTAGGTGAAGACATTATTTCATCTCAGTCCTAAATTGCTGAAATTCTTAAGTTCCAAATTCCTCTGTGCTTTATAATATTTATTAGTGTCACAAGTAGGCTTACATTAACATTGCAATGAAGTTACTGTGAAAATCCCCTAGTCGCCACATTCCGGCGCCTGTTCGGGTACACAGAGGGAGAATTCAGAACGTCTAATTCACCTAACAGCATGGGCGGGATTCTCCGTTGCCGTGATTCTCCAATATGCCGGCACCTGGGGGTTTCCTGACGGTGCGGGGTTGCCCCACAATGGGAACCCCCATTGACTGGCCGGCGTAACGGAGAATCCCCGCCGGTGGGTCGGGGCTGAATAGTGGCGCGGCCAGGCGAAGATCCCGTCCCACGTCTTTCGGGACTTATGGGAGGAAACCGGAGCACCCAGAGGAAACCCACACAGACACGGGGGGAACATGCAGACTCTGCACAGACAGTGACCCAAGCGGGAATCGAACTCGGGTCCCTGGCGCTGTGAAGCAACAGTGCTATCTTCCTTTGATGCTTCCTGATCAGTATGGCCCAATCGTACACCCTGGATCTAGTTACCCAACCAAGGCCAAAAATAGAGTTGGCCTTTTAGCCCTTCAAGCCTGTTCTGTAACAACATTGTTATGGCATTATTTTATGGTTTGGACAGTAATGAAATTGGATTTACTTTCTCTCCCAATTACAAGACACGGCACATCCTATACATACAATTTATCTTCTCGTAATATATTCAACAGCAACCCAATTTATTTTAATAACCTACCTTAGCATTTCTTTACTTTAAGCAATGGAACCAAGGTCATTTCAGTTGTTAAGAATTGTTGTCAAGAACTCACAAATTCGCAATGTTTAAATTCAGGGAGAAGCAAACAGACTCAAAATTAAGTACTTTAATGTTTAACAATAATTACTCATTCACTCAACGAAAGATTACAGAACCCAACCAAGCTTTCTGAAGTTCTGAGGAACTGGAATGAAACATCTGTGTACTGTACCTTAAATATTCCTCTTCATAAGTGAAAAATGCATTTAGAATAGGTAACTAATAGTAAATAATAATGTCAGCTGTGGCTCTGTTAGAAGCACCCTCGCACCTCAGGTCAGACTGTTGTGGGTTTAAATCCCACTCCAGGATCTGGGCACAGAATTCAAGGCTGTCCCTTCATTGAGGTACTGAGCAAGCAGCACTGTCGAAGGTGCCAGCTCTCAGATGAGACATTAAAGCAAGGCCCTGCCTGTCCCCTCAGCTGGACTTTAAAGATCCCATGCATTATTCCTAAGTATGTTCCAGAAACATATATATAGACAAATTCAAAGATGCAAGACAATGCTTAGAATGCGAGCATTTGCAGTTAATTAAGTGTTTACATATCTTGTAACTGCGCCACCGTGCTGCCCCATGGTTTATTAGTTTAAACTGTTTAAATTTTTAGAAAGAAAACTGCTACAATATATTGATTATTAGAAATGTGTAGATGCCTGAACACTCACTGCGAGAACGGAGCTCTCAGGTTTGGGGAAATGTATACCCTCTCTCCCTGCTGTTCAGAGGACGACTAAGAGCAACCATTTTCCACAGAAACCCATTTCCAAAATAGGATTAATGAAAATAAAGTTTAAATTAACTGTTATTTTGCTTCTTGTTGGTACACCTCGGCTACAAGTGTGCATATAGTGAAGAAGCGAAATGATAGCGGTGGGAATGTCACGTAATGTAAACTGAAATTGCAAAGAATATGGGCGACTTTTATTGTCTGTAAATATATATATATATAAAGCCGTGACTTTGAAATCATTTTTTAAAAAGTAAATTTTCAAGCCGGTTAGACAATATAAAAACAAACATTCTGATGCTGGCAGCAGTTGCATAATGCTGTTTCTCATTAAATGCAATTTAGAATTTTACAGCGGGAATACTCTGGTATTGTATAATGCTCTTAGAAGTCATATCTGTTTACAGCATGAAAACAGGCCCTTCGGCCCAACTTGTCCATGCCGCCCAGTTTTTACCACAAAGTTAGTCCCACTTGCTGCATTTGGCCCATATCCCTCGATACCCAACTTCCCCATATAATGTCCAAATGCTTTTTAAAAGACAAAACTGTACCCGCCTCTATTACTGCCTCTGGCAGCTCGTTCCAGACACTCACCACCCTCCGTGTTAAAAATTGCCCCTTTGGACCCTTTTGTATCTCTCCCCTCTCACCTGAAACCTCTGCCCTCTAGTTTTAGACCCATCTACCTTTGGGAATAGATGCCCCTCATTATTTTATAGACCTCTATAAGATCACCCCTAAGCCTCCTACGCTCCAGGAAATAAAGTCCCAGCCTCTCCTTATAACTCAAACCATCAAGACCCAATAGCATCCTCGTAAATCTTTTCTGCACTCTTTCTAGTTTAATAATATCCTTTCTATAATCGGGTGACCAGAACTGTACACAGTATTCCAAGTGTGGCCTTACTAATGTCATTTCATTAAAAAAAAAGGATGTAATTTTAAATCTGAGATTAGACGAATGCACAGTGACACCATCTAGATTTCCCCCTATTTTCCACTTTTGATTTTCCCGTTCCACATTGCTGCTGGGGTCAGGAGACTGGGAATCAAATGCTTATTCTCCAACCCAATGTACACTTACTGTTTCTGGATATGCTTTAAATTACTCTAAAACCTGTTTGGTTTTATTTAAAAATTGAAATAAGCATTGAAAAGCGGAATTAAATATGCCGTTTCACAGGGCAAATCTTTAATCAATAAACTGCAAATCAAAATGCCATTGAGATGTACGTACACAAACAGGCTTCAGCGGTAATAGAAACTGATGATCCCGATTGGATCGACAAATATTAGTTACTGGGGAAACAGGGTAACGACTGCAAATTGAGTCAGTTTATTTGCTTACCGTAAGTAGTAGCCCTGATGTATTCTTCCCTAATCTGGAGGTCTGGATCCAAGATTTTCAAGTCAGTAATCCTGTCTGAAGTCTCCTATTCAAAGCAGCACTGTTGTTTTAAGTGCCTGGATGAAAGCTGTGTTTTGTCCTTGCACACACATACAACCAGAGCCACTGGTGTAAACTCTAGTTGCACACCTGATCTCTCCTACTCTCTCTTTTTTCCACTGGGGGTGGGAAAATAAAGTAAGCTTTGCATGCTCACTTAATTGGCTGCATAATGCGTGACTTTTACATGTCGTATTATACTTAAAGTGCAATCATCAACAGAGCAAAGTGTTTGGCAAAGCTATTCCCAGTTGTACTTCGCGGGGTGGGGGGGGGGGGGGGGGGGAGGAAATTACCTTTGCTGCCTTGCAAATGCTGCCTGAAGAATGGCGCTTCTTGGTGGTTCTGTTGGTAAAGGCTCCAAACTAAAAATATGCCAGGTTTGCCCCCTGTGTTGCTCACAGCGCTAATCGCCCCACAACTGGTGTCAGTGTTTCTGAACTTGGTGGTGGAAATAAGAGCAGATTTATTTTACAAATCCAGTCATTTCTGCTGTAAAGCATTGTGTTGATGCTGTCTGAGAACAGGTTTAGGATTGGCTTGCTGAAATTAACTATCTAATATCGAACAAGGGGGTCTGGTGATGCCTCTGGGGCCAGAAACTCTGGGCAAATTACCAGTGCTGGACTTCAGGACTTCGTGGCCGCAGATGTATGTCCATAATATGGCCAAACAGATTGATTATCAGTCTGTAAAAATCCTTCCAATATGTCTGGTAGGATGATCGGATTTCTGGTCAGTCATGCTGCAGAAGACGATTGCATACCACTGCAGCACTTTGCCAAGATAATCATGGGCCAATCCAATGCACCCCATGGTTGCAAAAGCCCTCTTATGGGGCCTGGCACCTGGAGGAGGAGGAACGACACACAAGAAAATGACCAGTTGTACCTCACTGATTAATCAGGCACCATAGCCTAATCAGTGACATCACGGGAGAATATTAAGAAAGCTCTTTCCTTGATTCTACGCTACAAAGCCTTGGAAACCAGGAAGGCTCCACAGTAGCAACTTTGGCAAGCAATTGACCAGCTGCCCAAATGACTCTAAAATAAGAGTGTTTGGAACAAGGATATTTCAAGAATCATTCACGACATAAAAGGAGGCCATTCAGTCCATTGGGTGCATTCTGGTTCTTTGTGGAGCAATGCAGTCAGGCCCATTGCTGCACTCTACACCCCACAGTCCTGCATCACGTACAAATCCAGTTTCCTTTTCAAATCATTGATCGTCCCTGCTTTCACCACCCTTGTGGGCAGCGAGTTCCAGATCGTCAGCACTTTCTGCACAAAAAGCTTCCTTGCTTTCCCTCTGCATCTTGTCCAAAACTTTATCTGTGTTGCCTAGTCGAGAGCTATGACATTCTGAAAACGCCCTGTAAGACAAACGATTGCTCACTGACCTATCCTGTTATTTCTAATTCTAAAATTGCTTTCTTTTTAAAACCATTCATAATATATTGCAAGGGCTGGAATCTCCGCTCTCCCAACCCCGTGTTTCTTGGCCGCACGACATTCGTAGGTGCTGGAATTCAATCTTCCCGCCACTTGTCAATGGGATTTCCCATTGACACCCCAGGCTGCCGGGAAACCGGCAGACGGGGGTACACAACCAGCGGGAAAAGTGAAGCACATCGACCGGAGAATTCCGGCCCAAGTGTAATTTCTGTACTTTTCCAAAAATAAATAGATAGAGGAGAAAAACATGGAATACGTTGATCAAAACATAGGTGAGATTGAAGTTGAGTGCAGCAGCCTCCTGGAATTTAACCAACTTCCCAGGGAGGGGGGAGTTGTATGTTGGATTCCATGTAACTGAGGATTATTTTTTTGCTAGTTGCAGCCCCTCCTGCCTCTGTGGCCTGGGAGTCGCTGGCAGACGCTGCCAGTGCTCTCTCTCCCTCCTCTGCTATGCTCCAGGTCGGTGAGATCATCTGGTGGTTGGCTTACCAAGCAGCTTTCCACTGATGCAGGTCCACTGGGGGGGGGGGGGGACTTTTTTTGAGCCGTTGGCAGTGTATTGCTCTTTTTCTGGCGGCTGTGTGCTTGTCTGCTGCAACCCCTCTCGAATCTACGGCCTGGACCCCGGCAAATTACCAGTGCTGGAGAAGGGGTGGGATGTTCCCTCTCTTTCTTCCGCTGTGACCCATGTCGGCATGATTTTTTCCAATGGTCTATGATGCTTGCTCTCACGCACTTTAACTGGCACGCACGCGCAGTCATTCACATACTCTTTATGCGTGCACACTCTCGCCGATATGCACGCACTGACGTTCACACAAAGCTTTCCTGTACACGCGTTGGCAGCCTTTCCACCAGGCCTGTTCTGTGCTGTAATGTTCTATGTTCTATGCTGTTGGGGCAGCTAGCGGTATTGTATTCTTTTTGTCTTTGGTGTGCAGCTGGTGTCCTCGTTGTATTCCTGCTTGCTTTGTGTTTTCAGCCGGTGCTGGTGTTTCTCTCTCCTTCCCGTGTTGGTGTCCTTTCCATTGGTTTGACTCGCTTCTGAGCATCCTCCCGTCAATGCATCAATGTAGGTCTGATGCTGGTGGCAGTGGAGCCCCGGAAGGGGGGGACAGGGCAGGGTGGTGATGGTGGCCGGGGGGGGGGGGTCCGCTCCCTCAGCAGCTGGTGGCGTTGTTCATTTGTTCTTTGTTTTGGTTTCGTTCTTGGTGTACGGCTGGTATCTTCGGCGTCTTCCTGCCTATTTTGTGTTTTGCTTTGGTGTTTTCTTTGTATTTGGTTTGGTTTATAATGTGCCGGATCTGTTCTGGACTGAACTGTGCCCGTCTTGGGAGGGGTGTAATGGTTTTCTCTCTCTCCTCCGCCGTACTCTGTGTTGGAGAGGCCTTTCCCGAGGACGGGGCTGGTGAGCCTTTCCGCTGATGTAGGTCGGGGGGTGTTCTGGGTGCCAAGTGACTGGTGTCCTCATTGTATTGTCTTTTGGATTTTAATACCGTCAATGAACTAAAATATTTGCAGGTTGTGTCTGCTACTTGCTCCTGCCTCTGGCTGCACTGCCTAGAGGCTGCTGTCGCTGTTTCCTTCCTTTACTGTAGCTGGAAAGAAGATACCTGGGTCCTGGAACACCGGACTCAGGGGGACGTCCGAGTCCAGAAGGCAATCTGGTTTGAAGCAAGAAGACGCTGCAGGACCTGGTGCAGGACAGTGATCCAAATGGGCCACCTGCTCCGTTGAAGAAATGCTTTTGCAGATTGCTGATGCTCTTGTTGCTGGTGTGGTAGTCACCGCGGGTTGAATACGCTAGGAGTCAAGGATGTTCAAGTGTACCTTGAGCCCCAGTGGAATTGCGGACTCCAGGATTTGGTTCCGGTGAGTTTGGGTCGTGTGGGAGGGGCCTGCACAGCTGCGGCTCCTGGACAGAAAACGGCACTGATACGTGGAACAAGTCACACATTGATGGTGATATCTGTCACGCCTCGCCTGTGTTAACCTCGGAGCTCTCCTCCGAGATTGTTTCCGGAGTGTCGGGCGGTGGCGGCACAACCCCGGATGGACCGGCCTCATTAGATGGCGATTCTGCGAGAGAATGGACACGTGGTCAGTGAGAGGAAAGGATCATTTTGTCTGACATGTTCAACTCACTTGAGACGGGTCATCTGGGTGAAGGGACAGCGGATCCTCACCTCTGCGGTGCAGGCCAACCTCTCTGACAGTGACTCCTCTCTCCTCGGTCAACCCCGCGATCTCCAGGGCCCGTTCCTCATAGAGGGTGAGGACTCTGGGATTCCGCTTCCCGTCCTGGACCTTTCCCATTTATTATGGGCTATCTTTTCCTGTGGGGACAAAGAGAGGGCATTGTGAGCCACATGTTGAATGGGTCCGAGGGGTCTGTAGCAGGTGGCATGTGTGGGCACCACACCTGGACATGAAGGGGTTGTGTTGGTGGGTGTCAGGGGGTGCTGAGGAACAAGCACAAAGATCAGTGTGGGGAGGGTGCGAGTGATGTGTGGGGGTTTGGAAATTTGAGGGGTGGCAGGTGGAACTGATGCCAGGAGAGAGATGGTAACTTACCCTTGCAGCCTGGTGGAGGTTGTTGGTCTCCTGACATTGGACGGCGGTCCTCCCGGCCACGCTGCCCGCACTGACCGCCACTGCCTCCCAGGCACCATTGCTGACCATGCGGTTGGGCCTCTCACCCCCCCCGGGGGAACAGGGTGTCCTGTCTCGCATCCACAGCATCGAGAAGCCTGACCAAGGTCAGCATCCCCAAAGCGAGGAGCAGGTCTGCACGCTGCCATGCCGGTGTGTTGACTGGGAGTGAGTGGTGTGGGAATGTTTAAAAGCAGCTCCCCCTTATTAGTGGCAAGGTGCCAGTCTGGCGAATCAGACAGCGAGACAATGTAATGGCGAGACACGCGTGAGGGCTCACTTTCAGAACTAAGTGCCGTTGAATACGGGTCGCAATCTCGCCAACAGGGCTGTTGGGGAACACCCCGCCAAACTCGCCCAAAATGACACTTAGAAATGTTTCCGCTGAATCGCGCCCATACATTCTATTTCCAAAATGGCAATTATTAGTCAGAAAATGCATCTAAATTCAGGATTATTTCCTTTTAATCAAGTTGGGCTGGATGGCCTGTTTGGGTGAGGACTTACTGTAAATGCAAAGTGTGACAGGCATGGGGACATAAAGTAACAAAGATTACCATAAATTATAAATATTAAAACTCAATTGGAATGCCATGTAATTTCCAAGAACGCTATTTCAAAAATAACAATGTCAGTATATAATCTTGTGCTGAAGAATTTCTTTAAATGGTTTATAAATTGAGAGAGGAATAAAAAGATTGTGGGGGCAGCAATGTTTAATATATGATTAAAGGCACATGCTTTAAACAGGCTTCTGAAGAAAAGGGTGTTTTTTTGGAGAGAGTTTACAGAACACAGATGGAAACCAGCAGCTGGCCAGCCCTGGTTGCGTCCCTCAGTCTGATCCTTGGGTCTCCTGAATTCTGACTATTAAAACCGTATTAAACCTAAACCACTTGTGACACACTGGTTAGCGTTCCTGCCTCCGAGCCAGGAACTCCGGGTTCGGGTCCCACCCCAGGACTTGATGGTCAAGGAAGGTGCGTCAGTAACGCGGTCAAACAGGTTGAACGTCAATCTTCAAATTCTTCCAAACATGTCAATGGTTGGCAGTAAGAGCGGGAGAGACTCCTGGTCAGCCACACTTGCCGTGGAGTGGCACCCCCTCAAGCTATAAGCCTCTGGAGACAGACTAGTGAACTATTCCAGGAATTACTAGCTATGGAAGCAGACGAAAGAGTGCCTTAGCGCACCACTAGGTGCAGGAAGGGAATTGGATTAAAAACCTAAACCAGACTCTACTGGGCAAAAGTGTTTGACAAAGCTTCTTATTCTCTGAAGGAAGAATGGATATTACATTTAATGGAACAATGACGGGCGGTACGGTGGCACAGTGGTTAGCACTGCTGCTTCACAGCTCCAGGGTCCCAGGTTTAATTCCGGCCTCGGGTGGCTGTCTGTGTGGAGGTTGCACTTTCTCCCCATGTCTGCATGAGTTTCCTCCGGCTGCTCCGATTTCCTCCCACAGTCCAAAACTATGCAGGTTAGGTGGATTGGCCATACTAAATTACCCTCAGTGTCCATAAAGGTTGGGTGGAGTTACTAGGATAGGTTGGAGGTGTGGGTTTAAGTAGGTGCAGACACAATGGGCCGAATGGCCTCTTTCTGCACTGTAAATGCTATGACTGTGTACAAGTGCCATCCATGGTGGTACAATTCAATACAATTTATGTATTTGTTAAAAATCCATCATGATTTTGCTCAGAAAACCTGATTTTATTTATTTTAGACACTTCATGGAGTCGACACACCCTGTAACATTTAGCTTCCAGGAAGTGAGTAAAATTACGATAAAATAAATATTAAAAATCAGAGGGACGGGATTATTAAAGGGAGGAAAGTATGTTTTTGGTAATTGACTGTTCTGCTTTTGGTACCCTGAGCTGCCCCCACATGGTAAAACAGTGTTACTTGCATATTTAAAACTTAGAGGCTCCAGTGAGACTTTCAGTATATTAGAGCAAATTATTTTACTTGTTGATGGGACTATGCACCTTCCAACATTCTTATTGAGCCAGTACCTACATTTGCCAAAAGTCTTTTGCTTTATAACATTTGCTGCCTGACTAGCGATTGTCTCTTTTTGACTGAGTAAAGCTGTTTTTGACATGCTGATTTGTATGTCGTTGTAGCCGCGTATTCTGGTGAGATACTATTTAACAGGAGCACGCATTAGCACAGAGCCGGTTAGCTGTTCGAAGTGTTGGAATCCTCAGGTTTTCAATCCTCTCTGCAGATCTGGGATCCTTTCCTCAAAGCCACTTTGAGAACCTGTGCCCACTCTCAGATCACTGCTCACCTGGAGATTGTGGAACACTAACTCAAACCGCCTCAGACCATTGGCCAGTTTGATTGCCCGATGGCCTCACACCACAGACTCCCAGATCACAATGACTCGAACAGCCTCAGGATCTGAATCACTCGATCTTGCTTGATCGTCAAATCCGTTGTTATTCAACCATTCAAACTGATTTGGACTCTGAGGCACCAGCTGATCTTTCGACACTCTTCTTGTCCATATAATCTCTCTCTTTCCCTCTTCGCCTCCCCCTCCCCCAAACCCCAATGCCTCCAAGATATGAACATTTGAATTAGAAGTAGACCTTTTGGCCCCTCGAGCACCTGCTCTGCCATTCAATAAGATCATGGCTAATCTGATTGTAACTTCAACCGCACATTCCTGCCGACCCTCGATACCCATTCATCTCCTTGTTCATCAAGAATCTATCCAACTCTGCCATAGCAACATTCAAAGTCTCTGCTTCCATTCCAGAGAAAAAAGTCTCTTCATCTCTAAATTAAATGAGTTACCCCTTATTTTTAAACAATGACCTTTAATTCCAGATTCTTGAAAGGAGAGGAAGCCTCCCCTCCATATCTGCCCTGTCAATATCTCTAAGACTATAACGGCTTTGATCAAATTGCTTCTTACTCTTCTAAACTCTAGTGGATACAAACCCACCTTTCCTAAGACAACCTGCCCATTCCTGGTATTAGTCTAGTAAACTTTCTTTGAACTGCTTCTAACACATTTGCATCTTTCCTTAAATAAGGAGACTAAAACTCTATGTATTATCCCGAATGTGGTCTCACCAATGTCCTGTACAACTGAAGCAAGCTCCCTGCTTTGTAATCAATTCCCCTCACAATAAACAATAACGTTATTAACTTTCCTAATTCCTTGCTGTACCTGAATATTAATTAGTCTTTTGTGATTCATGCACTAGGACACCCAGCTCCCTCTGCATCTCAGAGCTCTGCAATCTCTCAGCATTTAGATAACAAGCTTTTTATTCTTCCTGCCAAAGTGGACAATTTCACACTTGCCCACATGATACTCCATTTGCCAGCTTTTTTGCTCACTCACTTAACTCTATATCACTTTGTCACCTCCTTACGTCCTCGTCACAATTTACTTTCCTACCTATCTTTGTGTTGTCCACAAATTTAACAACCATACCTTCAGTACCATCATGCAAATCATTTGTATAAATTGTAAAAGGTTGTGGCCCCGGCACTGATTCCTGTGGCACTCGTCACATCCTTCCAACCAGAAAAACACCCATTTATGCCAATAGGTAGCCAATCTTCAACTCATGCCAATATAGTGCCTCCCCTAATCCCCAGCATGAGCGGTTTAGCTCAGTGGGCTGGACAGCAGGTTTGTGACGTGGAGCCTGGGTTCAATTCTCCTGCCAGCTGAGGTTATTCGAGAAGGCCCCGCCTTCTCAACCTCCCCCCTCGCCTGAGGTGTGGTGACCCTCAGGTTAAATCACCACCAGTCAGCTCTCCCCCCACCCCCCCCCCCCTAAAGGGGAAAGCAGCCTATGGTCACCTGGGACTATGGTAACTTTAATTTACACCGCAAGCTTCTATTTTACGCAATAACCCTTGGTATGGTTCTAATTCCATTCCTCCCGTCCTCCAACCTGAGGCCCCAACACACCTCAGCCCAGCGCAAACATTTCTTGAGCAACCCCTGGCCCAGCACTCAATGGCTTTGGAATAAGAGGAATCACACAGCAGAGGATGAGGCCATTCGGCCCCTCGGTGCTGATGTCCACTCCTGAAACTATACCCCGCGGTCCCTCTCCTGTTGCTCCTTTTCAAATATTTCCCCATTCCCTGATTTTAAACGATGTTCCAGGTGTGTGACTGGCTGGTCCTGGTGGAGTGAAGCATCCCAATGGATTGACAGCCCAGCCCATGGTTGAGGGGGTCTGCAGGGCTCAGTTTGGGGGTGGGGAGGGGCAGTGTGGGGAGGGGGGGCAGTGGGGGAGGGTGGGGGGGGGGGGGGGGCAGTGGGGGGGGGGGGCAGTGGGGGAAGGGGGCAGTGTGGGGGGGGGGGGGGGGGCTGTTACTCACCCTCCGGCCAATTCCATCTGAGCGCCAGGGGCGGGGAGGCGGCCTGGACATGTCACGGGACTGCGCCTTTAAGACGGGAGGGAATTTAAAGTCGGCCGACAGTAAAGCGGCAGCGCCTCCTGCAGATCATCGCGGGGACTGCACAAGGCGACAGCACTGGATCTCCCAGGGAGAGAGAACACTGGATCTCCCAGAGAGAGGGAGAGAACACTGGATCTCCCAGAGAGAGGGAGAGAACACTGGATCTCCCAGAGAGAGAGAGAGAGAAAACACTGGACATCCCAGAGAGTCTACACTGGACCTCCCAGAGAGCCATAACACTGGATCTCCCAGAGAGACAACACTGAATCTCCCAGGGATCAAGAGAGAGAGCCCTGGCGCTCCCAGAGAAAGAGCACAGACTATCCCAAAGTGAGAGAAGACTGGCTCTCCCAAAGGCAAAACAGTGGCTCTCCCAGGGAGAAAAAACACTGGCTCTTCCAGAGAGAGAGAGCATGAGATCTCCCAGAGAGAAATCACTGGCCCTCTCAGAGAGAGAGCATGGGCTGTTCCAGAGAGACAGCATGAAATCTCACAGAGCGAGAACACTGGCTCCTGGAGAGAAAATGCCAATTCTCCCAGATACAGAGCACTGACTCTCCCAGAGATACTGAGCATTGGCTCTACCAGAGATACAGAGCACTGGCTCTCCCAGAGACACAGAGTAGTGGCTCTACCAGAGATACAGAGTAGTGGCTCTACCAGAGATACAGAGCACTGGCTCTCTCAGGGAGACAGAGCACTGGGTCTTCCTGGAACAGAACACTGGTTCTCCCAGAGATACAACCCGGATCTCTCAGAACCATAGCACTGACTATCCCAGAGGCGGAACATTGGATCTCCTGGGGAAGAACATTGACTCTCCCAAAGAGACAGAGCACTGGATTGCCCAGAGCAAGGACACTGGCTCTCCCAGCGAGGGAACACTGTACCGAGGAAAGAACACTGAATCTCCCAGGGAAAGAACACCAACTCTCCCACTGGGACAGAGCACAAACTCTCCAAGAGAGACAGAATACTAGCTTTCCCAGAGAGACAGAACATTGGCTTTCTTAGAGAGACAGTGCATTGGCTGTCCCAGTGACAGAGCACTGGCTCTCCCAGAGAGAAAGAGCACCACCTCTCCCAGAGAGACAGAGCTCTGGCTCTCTCAGTGAGACAGAACATTGGATCTCCTGGAGGAAGAACTGGCTCTGCCAAGAGATGCAGAATACTGGATCTCACCAAGAAAGAACACTGACTCTCCCAGAGACAGAACACTGGATCTCCTGGGGAAGAACATTGACTCTCCCAGAGAGACAGAACACTGGATCTCCTGGGGAAAGAACACTGACTCTCCCAGACACAGAACACTGGATCTCCTGGGGAAAGGACATTGATCTCCTGGCGCGACAGAACACTGGCTGTCCCTGAGAGATGACACAGTGGCTCTCCCAGGGATAAAGCACTGGCCGTCCCAAGGAAACAGCACTGGCTCTCCCGGACCATCAGAGAAAGAACACTGGCTCTTCCAGAACAACAGAATTGCCCCCCCCCTCCCCCCCTAAAGAACAGAAACTGTTATGGCTCACTGGCTTTTCTCCAGTAAGATGAGAACTGACCACTGGCTCTCTCAAAGCAGTACTGGCGCATGCCACTGCTTTCCTTCAGCTAGGCCAGCACTGGCTTTCCACCAGCCACCAGCAACTCTATTTGCCTTCATGTGTTTTATCTCAGACACCATCCCATTTACTGCACTATCTGAGATTTCCAACTCCAATGCCTTCATTCCCTGCCCGAGAGGGAAACATGCTCCCTGATTATTGGCAAGCATGTGGAGCAGAAATGGGAGACAACACTGGAAGAGTATAAACTCCTCAAAAGGGAGATAAATAGATGCAGGGGAGGAGGTGTCACATTACATATAAATACCCTCCACCAAATAATTGATGTTCTGACTCACAACCCTACATAATTAAAACACATTGAATTATTTGGAAACTAAACAGTGGGCTTAGTTCCGGTACAAAGCACACACATTACATATTTCCTGTGTTGATATTAAAGCTGTAGCATGCAGGGTTTCTGGAAATCTGTCCCATCTCTAATGTCTCAAATTACCCTCCTGTTTGTATGTTAATCTATTTGCAAAATTTCCATTTTTCACATTTAATTACTTCCTCCTTTGCAAATTTTCCATTCAAAATTTTAATAATGTACTTATACATGGCCTGTAGGTAGATGGGTAAATAGTGCCCATCCAAGAGGAAAATGGGATGATTTTCCCCTTAACAAAAACCCTACACATCTCTCCTCCACCTCATTCATCCTACCTGCTCCCACAGCAGTGTTTACCTCGGGTGCCGTAAGCCCTGTTAAAGCTACAGTCTGCCCTGTAGTAGTCTCCACTTTTGTTCCCTTTTCAGGATCCTCCTTATGAACCCCAACAAGTCCGATGGGCCTTCCTTGCAACTTCCAACATGCTGAATGAACGTGTCCCACTTTATTACAATGGTAACACCTGGGCTTTGAATCGCACCTTCACCCTGGGTGCCTTCCTTCCTGGTCTGAGGAGAAGGTCTTGGAGCATTGTCAGCTATCCATTCTTTACCTTGGCTATCTGCCTTCTTTTCACTCTCCCACATCCTATCCTTTTCAAAATTATGGGGGTGATGGAACAAAGATTTAAATTTATAGATTAACTCATAATCGTCAGCCATAATTTCTGCTTGTCTAGCAGTTAGCAGTTGTCACCCTCTGGTCTTCAACATGGGTTATTATCATAGAAGGTAAGAAATTCTTAAATCCCTCGAAGAGAATGACCACTCTCAGAGCCTAATAGGTAGTATCAGCTCCCATTGCTTGTACGTATCTATCAGAATTATTCTGCTTAACCCTTTCAAATTCGTCATACACCTGTCCTGACTGTTGTCTTAAGTTCCAAAACTTGTGCCAGTATGCTTCGGGAACCAATTTATATACACCCAGAATAGCCTTTTTAACCTCATCATAATTCTTAGACACCCTATCTGGGAAGCATAAACTTCATGTGCCCACCCCCATCAATTTACTTTGCGTGGATAATGTCCACTAATCTTCTGACCACCCCATTTGGGTTGCTATTTTCCCAAAAGTCCTAAAAAAGGTTTCTACCACCTTCTCTTCGAATTTTGGGAGGGCATGTAAAAATGTAAACATATCACCATTGGGTTCCGTTCTAAGATTAAGCCCCCCTCTAGTTCCTGTCTGCTCCCTCTAATGTCCAGTGCCTTAAGTTGTAACTCTCTCTCTTTTTGCTTTTTCCTCTCTCTATTGCTTTTTCGTTCCAACCTCCTCATTTCCTTTTCTTTTTGATGCCTCTCTAATTGTTTCATTTGTAGCTGGAGTTTAGATAATTCTATTGATTGCTGCCAAGACCCAGGCTGTGTTTCTGACATCTCTTTCAAATTTAAATGTTGAGCAATCGCTTCAGTTACCTCTGCCTTCCGAGCTTTAACTGGTATCTCTATTTTTAATTCACCTGCCAATTTGACAAGCTTGTCTTTTAAATAAACCAATGACGAGTTGTCCACCAGAAGAAAAAACTTAGCAGCTTCCAGAGCCATCCTCTTATATTGCTACAAACCTGGTGTCGCTTTTTAATTTATACTGTAACCCAAACGTTGCATCTACCGTTCCAAAGATCCCGGACCCGAGACCCCAAATTATGTATCGACACCCTGCGCTAGGGCACGGTCAATTCCAGGACCCTTGACCCAGAGTCACAACACAATTGAATTAACAAATATTTCTTTGAAAAATACCCAACGTCCGGAGATTATAGTTAGGGGCATTGACTCTATTCTCTGTGACCAGGATCGAGAATTCCGAAGGTTGTGTTGCCTACCTAGTGCTTGGGTTCGGGATATTTCATCTGGGCTGCAGAGGAACTTGGAGTGGGAGGGTAAAGATCCAGATGTCGTGGTCCACGTTGGTACCAACGACATCAGTAGAACAAGAACAGAGGTTCTGCTAAGGGAATACGAACAGCTAGGAGCTAAATTGAAAAACAAAAAGGTAACAATCTCTAGATTACCACCTGAGCTACAAGCTAATTGGCACAGGGCCAATAAGATTAAGGAGGTAAATGCGTGGCTCAAAGATTGGTGTGGGAGAAATGGGTTTGAATTCATGGGACTTTGGCACCAGTATTGGGGAAGAGGCGACCTATTCCGATGGGATGGTCTTCATCAGAATCACCTGAGACCAGAGTCCTAGTGAAGCGGGTAACTAGGGCTGTAGATAGGGCTTTAAACTAAATTGGGGGGGCGGTTCAGTTGTAGGGGAAATTTTTAAAAACAATTTAAAGGAGGGATTAAGAGTGCAGATGAGCAATATGCTGGATGGTTACCAGAAAATAGAAGTGAGGGACAGAACAGGTAAATGTCTTTATGCACCAAGGAATTATAGAAGAGTTGTGAAATCTAACACTAAAATGAATTTAAAAGCTTTGTATTGAAATGCAAGAAGCATTTGTAACAAACTTAATGAGCTTACGGCGCAAATACAAACAAAAGGTTGGGACTTGGTGGGGGTTACTGAAATGTGGTTACAAGGAGACCAGGGGCAAAATTCTCCCCCAACGGCGCGATGTCTGCTGACTGGCGCCAAAAACGGCGCCAATCAGACGGGCATCGCTCCGGCCCAAAGGTTCGGAATGCTCCGCATCTTTGGGGGCCGAGCCCCGACATTGAGGGGCTAGGCCGACGCCGGAGGGATTTCCGCCCCGCCAGCTGGCGGAAATGGCGTTTGTTGCCCCGCCAATTGCGCGGAAATGCAGCGCATGCGCGGGAGCGTCAGTGGCCGCTGACAGTTTCCCGGCGCATGCGCGGGAGCGTCAGCGGCCGCTGAAAGTTTCCCGCGCAGGCGCAGTGGGGAGAGTCTCTTCCGCCTCCGCCATGGTGGAGGCCGTGGCGGAGGCGGAAGGGAAAGAGTGCCCCCACGGCACAGGCCCGCCCGCGGATCGGTGGGCCCCGATCGCGGGCCAGGCCACCGTGGGGGCACCCCCGGGGCCAGATCGCCCCGCGCCCCCCCCCCCAGGACCCCGGAGCCCGCCCACGCTGCCTGGTCCCGCCGGTAAATACCAGGTTTAATTTACGCCGGCGGGACAGGCAATTTCTGGGCGGGACTTCGGCCCATACGGGCCGGAGAATTGAGCGGGGGGTCCCGCCAACCGGCGCGGCCCGATTCCCGCCCCCGCCCAATCTCCGGTACCGGAGACTTCGGCGGGGGCGGGATTCACGGCGGCCAACGGCCATTCTCCGACCCGGCGGGGGGGGTCGGAGAATGACGCCCCAGGTCTGGGAATTGAATATCCAAGGGTACGCAGTTTTTCAGAAAGATAAGCTGAAAGGAAAAAGCCCTACTGGGGAGGAATGGGATCAGTGTTGTAATGAGAAATGACATAAGCACTGGAGATCAAATGTGGAATTAGTCTTGTTAGAAATAAGAAATTATAAAGGGAAGAAGACCTTTTTAGGAGTAATCTATAGGTCCCCAAACAGTAGTTCTACAGTGGGGCACTGTACTATAAACCAGGAAATACTGTGGGCTTATAAGAAAGGTACGGCAATAATAATGGGCGATTTTAATATGCATGTAGACTGGAGAAATCAAATTGGCAAGGGTAGCCTGGAGGCAGAGTTCATTGAATGTATTAGAGATTGTTTCCTGGAACAGTATGTTGTGGAACCAACCAGAGGGCTGGCTACTCTCGATTTGGTATTCTGTAATGAGGAGGGATTAATTAATGACTTCATAGTTAATAAAGATCCACTAGGGAGTAGGGACCATAGTGTGGTAGAATTCAAGATTCAGTTTGGGGGCGAGGAAGTGGAGTTCCACACTAATGTTCTGGAATTAAAGGAAATTATATCGGCTTGAGGACAGATTTGGCCCATGTAGACTGGGGAGGAAGGCTAAAAGGCAGGACAGCGGATGAGCAGTGGCACTTGTTTAAGGAGATACTCAATTCCTCACAACTAAAATATATCCCAGTGAGGAAGAAAGATGGGAAGAGGGGTATAAACATCCATGGCTAAACAAGGCGGTCAAGGACATTATACAAACAAAAACTAAGTTATATCACATTGCCAAGGCCAATGGCAGACTGGAAGATTGGGAAACATTCAAACAAAAACAAAGGGATATTAAAAAAGTAATAAAAAAGCTAAGGTAAATTATGAAAAGAAATTAGCACAGAATATCAAAAAGGGTAGCAAAAGTTTCTACAGGTACGTAAAAGGGAAGAGAGTCGCTAAGGTGAATGTTGGCCCCTTGGGAGATGAAACCAGTGAGTTAATAGTGGGGAACACAGAAATGGCAGAGATACTAAATCAATTTTCACGATGGAGGACACTGGTACCATTCCTATAGGAACCGGCAATTCAGAGGTAATAGAACGGGTAGAACTTGGAGCAATCGGCATCAATAGGGAAACGGTATTCAACAACTCTTGTCCCCAGGGCCTGATGGCCTACATCCTAGGGTGAGCACAGTACGACGTCTTACAACACCAGGTTAAAGTCCAACAGGTTTGTTTCGATGTCACTAGCTTTCGGAGCGCAGCTCCTTCCTCAGGTGAATGAAGAGGTCTGTTCCAGAAACACATATATGGACAAATTCAAAGATGCCAGACAATGCTAGGAATGCGAGCATTAGCAGGTGATTAAATCTTTACAGATCCAGAGATGGGGTAACCCCAGGTTAAAGAGGTGTGAATTGTATCAAGCCAGGACAGTTGGTAGGATTTCGCAGGCCAGATGGTGGGGGATGAATGTAATGTGACATGAATCCCAGGTCCCGGTTGAGGCCGCACTCATGTGTGCGGAACTTGGCTATAAGTTTCTGCTCGGCGATTCTGCGTTGTCGCGGGTCCTGAAGGCCGCCTTGGAGAACGCTTACCCGGAGATCAGAGGCTGAATGCCCTTGACTGCTGAAGTGTTCCCCGACTGGAAGGGAACATTCCTGCCTGGTGATTGTTGCGCGATGTCCGTTCATTCGTTGTCGCAGCGTCTGCATGGTCTCGCCAATGTACCACGCTTCGGGACATCCTTTCCTGCAGCGTATGAGGTAGACAACGTTGGCCGAGTCGCACCCTAACATCCTAGGGTGTTAAAGGAAGTGGCAGTAGAGATAGTGGATACATTGGTTATGATATTCTCAAATTCCATGTACCCGGGAATGGTTCCGGTGGATTGGAAAAATGCTAACGTAGCGCCCCTATTCCAAAAGGGAGGGAGGCAGAATGTGGGAAATTATAGACCAGTTAGTTTAACATCTGTTGTTGAAAAATTGTTATAATCAAATATCAAGGATGTAATATCAGGACATTTGGAAAGCCAAAGCGTTATCCATCAGAGTCAGCATGGTTTTATGAAGGGCAAACCATGTTTGACTAATTTGCTTCAGTTCTTCGAAGATGTAACAAGCCAAGTGGATAACGGAAATCCTGTAGATGTAGTATATCTGGACTTCCAGAAGGCATTTCTGAAAGGGGCAGCATGGTAGCACAGCGGGTAGCACAATTGCTTCACAGCTCCAAAGTCCCAGGTTCGTTTCCGGCTTGGGTCACTGTCTGTGCGGAGTCTGCACGTTCTCCCCGTGTCTGCGTGGGTTTCCTCCGGGTGCTCCGGTTTCCTCCCACAGTCCAAAGATGTGCAGAGTAGGTGAATTGACCATGCTAAATTGCCCTTAGTGTCCAAAAAGGTTGGGTGGGGTTACGGGGATAGGGTGGAAGTGTGAGCTTGGGTAGGGTGCTCTTTCCAAGCCGATAAAGTCCACTAGTTTGCAACAGCATGGTTTCCAGCTCTCCTCAATTGAAGGTACCCTGAGTTTGGCCGTGATATTGCTGCATCAAGAGCAAATACTTTCATACACAATCCGACACCTCACTCAAGTATGCAAACTAAGCATTGACATGACAGCGCTTTATCGCGCCGCTATTTATCACACCATTGTTGTATTGACACGCTGATGATGGGTCACGATTCGGTCGTCTTAACAAAGAACATCAGACTAGGATTTAAACAAAAACTATTTATTGCTAACTACTACTCTAAAGGGTTATTACAAGGTTATTGAAGGGCAAATCATGTTTGACTAATTTGCTTCAGTTCTTCGAAGATGTAACAAGCCAAGTGGATAACGGAAATCCTGTAGATGTAGTATATCTGGACTTTCAGAAAGCATTTCCGGAAGGGGCAGCACGGTAGCATTGTGGATAGCACAATTGCTTCACAGCTCCAAAGTCCCAGGTTTGTTTCCGGCTTGGGTCACTGTCTGTGCAGAGTCTGCACATCTTCTCCGTGTGTGCGTGGGTTTCCTCCGGGTGCTCCGGTTTCCTCCCACAGTCCAAAGATGTGCAGGTTAGGTGGATTGGCCATGATAAATTGCCCTTAGTGTCCAAAATTGCCCTTAGTGTTGGGTGGGGTTACTGGGTTATGGGGATAGGGTGGAGGTGTTGACCTTGGGTAGGGTGCTCTTTCCAAGAGCCGGTGCAGCCTCGATGGGCCGAATGGCCTATTTCTGCACTGTAAATTCTATGATAATCTATGATTTGCTAAGGTGCCGCACAGAAGATTAATTCACAAGGTGAGATTACATGGGATTAGGGGAAATTTATTATCTTGGATAGAAGACTGGCTGACGTACAGGAGACAGAGAGTCGGGATAAATGGGTCTTTTTCTGGGTGGCAAGATGTAACTAGTGGGGTACCACAGAGTTAGGTTCTTGGGCCCCAGCTATTTACAATCTATATTACCGACTTGGATACAGGGATAGAAGGTTCTGTAGCCAAATTTCCAGATGACACAAAAATAGGTGGGACAGTAAGTTGCAATGGGGAAATAAGAACCTCACAAATGGATATGGATAGGTTAGGAGAGTGGGCCAAAAGGTGGCAGATGGCATTTAACATGGATAAGTGTGAGGTCATGCATTTTGGTCAAAACGATGGAAAGGCAACTTATTATCGAAATGGGGAGAGACTCCGGGTTGCTCCGATGCAGAGGGAGCTGGGTGTACTGAGTGTTCCTGCATTGCTGGATGCACCATCTTTCAGATGAGATGTAAAACTGAGGCCCGATCAACCCTCTCAAGTGGATATAAAAGATTATGGTACTATTTTGAAGAAGAACAGGCAAGGTATCCCTAGTGTCCTGGCCAAGCAATCAACATTGCAAAAACAGACTCTGGTCATTACCACATTGCTGTTTGCAAATTAAGGCGACTGCACATCAGAAGTACTTCATTAGCTGTGAAACACTTTGAGACATCTGTTGGTTATGAAAAATTCTATATAAACGCAAGTCTTCCTGGTTATAATGCTTTCTGCTCTTCGCCTTCGCATAGTTACCTAGCTTCCCCTTTGAATGAATTGATGCTTTGTTCCTGTGATAGCGAGTTTAACATTCTCACAGCTCTCTGGGTAAAGAAATTTCTTCTAAATTCCCTACTTAACTCTTGTATCATATCTTATATTCATATCTTATATTGACGGCCTTTAGATACCCTCTTCTCCACAAGTGGAAAACTCTCTCTGTGTCTACTCTTATCAAAACCTTGCAGAATTTTAAAGAATTCCATGAGGTCACCCCTCAACCTTTTCATGTCTGCTCATCCTTTTCTAATATTGCGTCTCTGTTATCATCCTTGGAAATCTTTGCTTTTTCACCCGCTACAGAGCCATTTTTATAATATGTTAATCATAACCGTACACAGCACAGAACTAGCCGCTAAACTTTCTTTGCTCTATGGCGATCAGAACCAACTTCTCTGGTCTCATTTCTTTTAATTGCAAAATTAAAATCGCGAAGTATTAATATGAAACATATCTACTCATTCTTGAGATGCACGCATCTCTGGCAAGGCCAACATTTATTGGCCAACCCTAATTGCCCTTGAGAAACCGTTGGGGCTAACCAACTTAGTTTAGGGAAGTGAAATTGCAAGCTGTTGTATGAAATGAAATGAAATGTATAACCCGTATGAGGCCTATGGGGATGGACCAATTAGCCTTCCCATGATCCTCATGGAATACAAGCTTCCCCGCTGAGGAACAGGGACCCATCAGCAGAGTTAATGGGACCTTGATTAAAAACCGTCCCAGATGAGAGCCGGGAATGGGTAGTCTCGGCTGAGACCTGAAATATACTCTGCAAATAGTTTACTTTGCAATGAACAAGTATTCTTCACGCTTCTCGTTTGGACTCCTCTGTGGCCACTAAACTATAATTTAATGTATCATTTGACATGTGCAAGTGATAGGATAATGCTTTGCTACAGTACTTATGTCATTGCTCCTAGTGTTTATAAATGAATGAAGGGAGATTTTGGTGCATACTTTTTAATGAAAGCATTATCTCCTGAAGGATGTTAGCCTTAAATTATTTGAAGCTCCAACTGTTTAGCATGCAACACCAGTATTGAGCTAATACTGGGAGCTCTCTGCTGCTGCCGGTTTGAATTATCTCAATTATTCTGTGTAATTAAATGACTTTAATTCAGGTTATGAATAGGACAGGGAGAGAATTTCATCTTCCAGCCATTCTACAATCTCTGTAGCACCTATGTACTTCGGTAAGCGTTTTGTGTAAAATTAGATTGCATTCTATGATATATCCCTTGATAAAACATTACAGAGCCTACATTATATGAGTTAATTTAGAAAAATATTGCATTAACATAACACAGATGTTACATTCTTAGTAATACAATGCTAACATGAAAGGCTTTACGATAGTTTGAACAATAAAGCTATTCATTGGAGCCAAGTTCATTAATATAAATGTCAAGTTAGGTTGGGTTGTAGGTGTGAAAGGAATGAGTACTATTAAGTTTTTTCAGTACTTTTAAAATGCCGATTTGCACAATTATTGGCCAATAATTGTTCAATGTGTGTGAGAGGCAGGAGGAGTGAGAGTGTCAATCACATGCTTGAGCTGCTCCCCTTGAGAATCTACTGATGACCAGTTACCAGGCAACGTAGATAGTGAAGTGGAAGCACATTTCCCTCCATCCACTTTGTTGAATGAAAGCACACAGCTGTGGGGTGGCTTGAATTTTAAAACATGCAACAAAAAGAAAGATGCTAAAATGGACCACGCCAGCGGGAACATGTAAATTAAAGTAAAGCATGCAGAGACATGCAACTAATGGGTCTGAAGCCCGTGTCTCCCCCCCCCTCACCCCCCACCGTGATGCTCCGACCCTCTCATCAGGAACTCCACTGGGCGGGCGTTGGTGCACGATTGACCAAGCACAGCTCTGTTGTTGTGCGGCCCGAGGAAGGGATAAGGGGGTCAGGGCACTGATTAAGTGCCCCTCTGCCACTGTCAGGCTGCAGACAGGGTGCCCCAAAGGTTCTGGTGTTTGGTGCATCCTCCAGCCCCACCATCAGACCCCCTCACCATCATACCCCCCCCCCATCAGTCACCCCTGCCTGGAAATTAAAGAGCGGTCCAGGAAGTACAGTGAAAAATTACTGCAATTTCACTTAGCTTTTCCTAACATCTGCTGCCTCAGACAAAAGTCTTTAAAGCAGCAGCTATTACAAGTGTCAGCAGTTTCCTGGAAAACTAAGTACACTTGAAAAGACTTCAAATCCCCTGACAGCCTTTGAAGTGCAAATCTTCCCTTCAATTTCACACAGCAATACATTTCACCAGCCAGTGTTTGACAGTTTTATTGATCCAGACACAGGTGCTTGGTGCATTGTTTATTTATATTTGCCTTCATGCTTGAATGCATCTCCATTACCTCGCTTTGATGCTAACCACAATGTTTATAAACACTCTTGTTATGATTGACAGCTCCTCACCACATCAAAAGCAATGATCCTCTTTTTCATAGCAGAAATCTCTGTGGGGTCGGAGGGGAGGGTCACCCTCATGAGTACGTGCTGTGGGGGAATGCACCTCCTTGTCAGTGGGGGTGGGGGTGCTGCAGGATTAGTATTGTGGGACGAAGAGGGGCCGACCGCAGGAGCTCGTAATCGGGCCATCGGCTTAAAATGGCAGCGTGATACCAGGGTTCCAATGGAATCCGGCGAGCTTGCCACCATGCGTATATTTGCATGGTTAAGGAGAGAAACTCGCACCTGGGCCAAATATACCAATGAAAGTTTTACTGCGTGTAGATAGTAAGAAAAAATTTATTTGTAAGTTGAAAAGAATATTGAATGTTTAAAGAATAAGTTTACTGTATTTACTTCAAATATATAGGGCTGGGTTTTATGAGGGGGAGGGGGTCAGGGAAGGAAAGTAGACACATGGGAAAGACGTTTGCCCTGCAGCGATAACACATGGACTAATGTAGGTGAGGGTGGGACCTCCGCCACTCAGTCGGAGGAAGTCCAGCTCCAGCAGTGCCACAGTGGCAGCTGCTGGGACTGCACGAATGAGCACGAAAGAGAACGATGGCCGCTGCAGAAAAAGTAAGTCCCAGGCTTTTAGGGAAGGGAGGGATCAAAAAGGCCAGGGAACGGCCAGGATTTATTTTTTAGTCTCAGTTATTCTAAATGACCGGGTAAATTTTGCAATGGCCTGCGTCACCAGCAGGACCTTGTCTACAGTCAGCTCATTTTAGAAAATGGCAGGATAACACTTTTTACCTCTGGGACCCAGATCTAACCCCAGATCAGATGGTTAAAGATCTACTTCCTCTCTTTGCTGATGAAATAGGCCTGACTAGTGTTGCCAATTCTGGTTGGCTATATTCTTGGAGCTTCCATCACACGTCCACACCTTGCATAGTATTGAGGGAAGGTTGTCCCTCCCAGATAAAGCTTAAAGCCTGCTTAGGTGGCTGTGAAAGATCCCATGGCACTATTACAGAAAAACTCGTGAGATTTCCTCGAGCCATGCCAATATTTATTACACTCCTATTACTGGGTCCTTCCTGTGTGCAAATTGACTGCTGTTTTCACTTAATTGCACTTACTGACGTACAGATTATCTAATCGTTCTCACATTGTTGTTTGCAGGAGTTTGCTGTGTACAAATTGGTCGCCACATCAGAACGACACTTCAAAAATTCCTTCATTTGTAAAGCATTTAAAGATGTCCTGAGGGTATGAAAGGTGCTGTATGAAAGTAAGTCTTTCTTTATCTATTTGTTTAGCAATAGTGGTTACACTTCAAAAGTAATTCATTAATCGTAATGCATTTCAAGGCACCCCATTGATGTGAAAGTTGCTATCTTGATGGTGCATTAATAATGAATGGCATTTGTGGTTTTGCTCCTAATCTATGTGATTTCCTTCACCCATGCAGATCTCTGCACGCCTGGCCTCATGTACATTGCCAATTATAAGTGCTGCACCATTAGAGGCTGCGTCGTCAGTTTCTAAGCTTTGAAATTCCCTCCCCATAACTCTGCCCCTCGAACTCACTTTCCTTCTTTAAGGCACTGTGAAAACCCAGCTCTTTGACCTAGCTTTTGATAAACTAACCTTTTTTTTAAATAATCTTTATTGTCACAAGTAGGCTTACATTAACACTGCAATGAAGTTACTGTGAAAAGCCCCTCGTCGCCACATTCCGGCGCCTGTTCGGATACACAGAGGGAAAATTCAGAATGTCCAATTCACCTAACAAGCACGTCTTTCGGGACTTGTGGGAGGAAACCGGAGCACCCGGAGGAAACACACAAAGACACGGGGAGAACGTGCTGACTCCGCACAGGCAGAGACCCAAGCCGGGAATCGAACCTGGGACCATGGAGCTGTGAAGCAACAGTGCTAACCACTCAGCTACCATGCTGCCAATATCTGCTTCATGGCTCGTTGTCCAATTTTGTTTTATAACACTCCCTGGGCGGCATGGTAGCACAGTAGTTAGCTCTGTGCTTCACAGCTCCAGCGTCCCAAGTTTGATTCCCGGCTTGGGTCACTGTCTGTGCGGAGTCGGCACATCATCGCCATGTCGGCATGGGTTTCCTCCGGGTGCTCCGGTTTCCTCCCACAGTCCAAAGATGTGCAGGTTAGGTGGATTGTCCCTTAGTGTCCAAAAAAGGTTGGGTGGGGTTGCTGAGTTGCGGGGTTGGGGTGTAGGTGTGGACTTGGGTAGGGTGCTCTTTCCGAGGGCTGATGCAGACTCGATGGGCCGAATGGCCTCCTTCTGCACTGTAAATTTGATGATTCTATGTTTCATTGCATTAAAGGTGCTAAATAAATATAACTTGTTGTTGCTTTCCAAAAAGGCAGTCGTTATTTTTTGGCTACTTAAGGGCAAGTCTTCAAAATTCTTTCAAACTGAGTCACAAAATGAACAAGATCATTTGATATGCGCAGCTAGAGCATCGGCTGGTGTTGTCTCCATGTCAGAACTTGGGATAATGGTGCAGCTGAAACACTTCAAAATTGTGACTAGTATTCAGAGCATCTAACAGGAGCATCAAAAAACGCGATGTAATGAAGACAGCCAAAATATGGATGGAAAATACAGTAAGCGAAAATTACCACTCTGCAAAAGATGTGGGTTAGATGCAAAATGGCAACTTTCGGCGAAAGGCAAGTTCTCTTGAAAGGGATCAACTGCACTCATATTCCAAATGTCATGCATCAATTTCCATTTGAATCCCTGACCTTTATGAAAGAATTGCACAATACAACATCAGTTTCATCACAAGAGCACTGTTTTTAAATAGATTTCTAGGTATAGTAAGGAAAGTCAACTTAAAGTGTAAAAAGGATTCTAAGCATCCTAGAGCCCAGCTCTCCTGCAAGCAATTTAAACCAACAGAATCATATAGAATTTACAGTGCAGAAGGAGGCCATTCGGCCCATCACATCTGCACCAGCCCCTGAAAGAGCACCCTACCTAAGACCATACCCCCCAACCCCATCTCGCAACCCAGCAACCCCACCTAACTTTTGGACACTATGGGCACTTTAGCATGAGCAATCCACCAAACCTGCACATCTTTGGACTGTGGGAGGCAATTGGAGCATCTGGAGGAAACCCACGCAGACACGGAGCTTGGGACAAAAAAATGCTTACTTGTAATTACTTGGTAATTAAACAATTTAAGCTTTTTTTTAAAAAAAAAGTGTTTTATTAAGGTTTTGCAGAATCTTTGATAATAAAACAGTAGTAACAATAATAACAAAGCAAACTAGAGTGAACATAACATAGTGCAAAAAGAGAATATACAATAACAATTAAATAGACATTACCCCACGCGACTCCGTCTTCCCACACCATCCCAATGAAGCATTCACCCCCACCCCACGGATTGCTGCTGCTGACATTTTAATTTTCCCTGAGAAAGTCGACGAATGGCTGCCACCTCCGAGAGAACCCTAGCGTAGACCCTCTTAAGGCAAACTTTATTTTCTGGAGGCTGAGAAACCCAGCCATGTCGTTAACCCAGGTCTCTACACTCGGGGGCTTCGAGTCCCTCCACATTAATAAAATCCGTCGCCGGGCTACTAGGGAGGCAAAGGCCAAGACGTCGGCCTCTTTCACCCCCAACAATTTAAGCTTTTGAAGATTAAAGAACCCTTTACAAACAAACCATATAGGAAGAGGAGTCAGTATTATTTAGTGCGATATCAATATTTTGTCAACACTGCTGGTTGTATATCAATGGGAAAGAATCTACAACTGCATTTACAGAAAGGAGAGTTAAGGACAATGCAGGATACATAATATATTTGGATTTCCTAAAAGCCTGTCATAAGAGACTTATATTTGATCGATGAAAACGGTCAGAACATGTGGGATAAATAGCAGAGTTAATAGCCTCAAATGGCCCTTGAGAGCTGTTGAAATTCAGCCACATTGCTGTGGGTCTGGAGTCACGTGTAGGCCAGACAGTGTAAGGTTAGCAGGTTTCCTTCCCGAAAAGGACATTAGTGATCCATTCATTTTTGGACACAAAGGGCAATTTAGCATAGTCAATTCACCTAACCTGCACATCTTTGGACTGTGGGAGGAAACCGGAGCACACGGAGGAATCCCACGCAGACATGGGGAGAACGTGCAGACTCCGCACAGACAGTGACCCAAACCGGGAATCGAACCTGTGGGACCCTGGAGCTGTGGAGCAACTGTGCTAACCACTGTGCTACCGTGCTGCCCTAGGCAGTCTGTATCTACTCGTGAACTTGGTTCTCAAAATTCTGATTTCCAATTATTCTTTTTCCGATATGACAATAAATATCAATCAATATACAGGAAATTGATTGACATTGCTCCAAAAGTCTGCATCAATCGAATCAATTTTGTTTTCAAATGACTGTGCTTTGCTTTCACAGGATAGCTGTGTGTTTGAGTTGAGACATGTTTGCATCTGGTAACTTGCAGAAAGTCAGGAAGAAACAATCTGGAATGACGCGCTGGGCGATAATTTACTGAAATCATCTCCAGGAAACCTGGGTGTTCTTGGACTTTGGCCATGTTGAATTTGGTTCACCAACCTGGAGTTCCAGCTGTAGTCACAGCTCTCACGAGTGACCTATGTTCTTTAGCAATGCTTCTTTCGGGGGTAAGGAGGGGGTGGGGTTAATTAATGCTTTGAACCCAAAAGGCGTTTTACGTTTTTAAGTGCTATAAGAACATAAGAAATAGGAGCATTGTGCCCTGTGACCCTACAGCCCGTATTCAATAAGATTTGTTTTGCTGTATCATTCTGTTTAGGTATTAGAAATGGTAGTGAACATGGTGGCCATGTGCTGATCGATCGCACACAGGGTGGCTCCTGCTTGAAGGTTTTGGTTTTGGCCCTTTCTGCCCGATTAGTGGGTCGGAACATTTGTGGAGTAAGTGGTGGGGAGTGAATTCTCCTCTGAGGTGGAATGTCAGCGGGTTACTGCACCCGACAGAAGTTGAATAAGGCGACGGTGTTGGAGGTGGAGGGTCTGCGTGGCGCAGTTGCAGAAGGCATGGCGGAGGTCGAGGCATCATTGTTGTCCACCCCATTGCTAGTGGAGGAATTGGTGGGGCTGATTAAAGGAGAACTTCAACAGCATTGGCTAGAGGTGCAGGGGGACTGGTCAAAGGCAATTGAGGGAGCAGTTGCCTCTCTTTGTGGTGCCATGGAGCGGGTGCAGAAGCGCCTGGAGTCACAAGGTGTGACGGTCCAAGAGGTGGAAAGGGCGGTCATGGACCACAGTGATCGAATTGTGGAGTTGGAGGCAGAGGTAGCGATACTGGGAACGGTCTGCAAGGAGCTGAAAATAAAGGTGGACGCCCGGGCGGCAGAATCTACTTTTTGTAGGCCTGGCAGAGGGGGTGGAGGGAACGAGTGCCACGGCCTCTGTGTCGAAGGTGTTGGTGAAACTGGTGGATGAGGGCATCTGTAAGAAGGCCCTGGAGGTGGATTAGGCACACCGATCGTTAAGGCAGAGGCCGACAGCAGGGAAGCCGCCGAGGACAGTGATAGTGAGAATACACTGATTCCAGGTGAAGGAACAGATCTTGAGGTGGGTGAGGAAGAACGGAGATTGTACTTGGGAGGGCCAGCAGAACCGAATATACCAAAGACATTGGTCCCGACCTGGCCAAGTGGCGGGCTGGCTTTAATCAGGGCAAGATGGTACTCTTCTGAAATAAGGTTCAGCTTGGCATGCTGTACCCAGCCAAACTTTGGGTGACTTTTAAGGGAAGGAGCATTATTTTACATCACCTGAAGAGACACATGGCTTTATTAAAGAGCATGGTTTGGAGGAATGTTTTCTGATACTTTGGGTTTTTTGAAATGTGTTTTGAAATGTTTACCAATGTTTTGTTCTATTTTCACATGTTTGGGTGATAGGGGCAGGGGCTTTTGTTTCGGTCTCCAGGTGGGAGTTGCCATGCCAGCAAGCATGCTGGTGAACGGAAACAATGTGGGCGTGGGGGCTGCGGCGGGTAGCCGGAGGAGGCGGGGAGGGGGGTGCAGTGGGATTGACCGGGGCGGGGGGGAGCATGGGGGCAGGAGATTTGGGAGGGGTGGCACAGGTGGGGCGGATAGTTTATTGGGTGAAGGCAAGACAGAGGGGAGTGAGCGGCCATTTTGGGTGGGCTCAGACAAGAAAGGAAAATGGGGGCGGAGATGGGTTTGTGATGGATTGGGATGTCGGATTTAAATGGGGGAGGCGGTCAGAAACCCTCGGTGAGGATAGTGACTTGGAATGTGCGGGGTTTGAATGGGCCGGTGAAGCGCTCTGGAGTATTTGCGCATTTGAAAAATTTGAAGGCAGAGGTGGCATTTCTTCAGGAGACACAATTGCAGATTAAGGACCAGGTGAGGTTGCGAAAGGGGTGAGTGGGTCATAAATTCCATTCGGGATTTGACTCAAAGTCGAACGGGGTTGCTATTCTATTTAGTAAGAGGGTGATGACTAGGGAGGTGCGGGACCAAGGGGTGCAGACACCCCGGATCCAGAACTCACATAAATTAATAATGGGTGCCGATTTTAACTGTGTGATGGAGCCTTGCTTGGACCGATCGAGCCCAAGGACACTGGTTAGGTCAGGAATGGCGAAGGAACTAGGGGTGTTTATGGACTAAATTAGGGGGAGGGGGGTCCTTGGAGTTTTTGGCAGCTGGGAGGGAGGGAGTTTTCATACTTTTCCCATGTGTATGGGGCGTACTCCCGCAGAGAGCTTTTCTTGGTGGGCAACTCGATTCTCCCGGGAATAGTTGGGGTGGAATATGGGCTGATTGTGGTTTCTGACCAAGAGCCGCATTTTATGGATGTGAGGTTGGGTGTGGGCCTGTCACTGGTGGACTGTTGGTCATATAGGCTCATCTCCCCGTTAAACACAGGTGTGAAGGTATTGGCTCAGGTAGTGGCGAGGCGGCTCGAGGGGTGACTGCCAGAGGTGGTGTCGGAGGATCAGGATTCGTGAAGGGAGGGCAGCTGTCGAATAATATTAGATGTTTATTGAATGTGGTTATGATAACGTCTAAGGGCAGCATGCCGGAGGTTATTGTGTCTGTGGATGTGGAGAACGCATTCAATAGGGTAGGGTAGAGGTTTGGGTTTGGACCCATGTTTACCTCATGGGTGAGGTATGCTGCCCCCACGGCTAGTGTTAGGATGAATTTGATTAGCTCGGGGGATTTGCGGCGATACAGGTGTACGAGGCACGGGTGCCTGTTATCCCCACTTCTGTTATCGAGCTCTTGCCTATTGCGCTCCGGGCATCAGGGAAGTGGTCGGCATTGTAAGGAGAGGCAGAGAGCATAGAGCCTCGTTGTATGCAGATGACTTGTTGTATATTTCTAATCCATTGGATTGTATGGATAGGATTATGTATACATATTCGAGAAGTTTGGTGCTTTTTCAAGCTACAAATTGAATGTGACCAGAAGTGAAGTGTTTTGGGTGAATGCCTTAGGGAGAGGGGCAGATTTGAGGCCCTTTCAGCTGGCCAGAAGTAGGTTCAGGTATTTGTGTATTCAGGTTGTTCGTGATAGGGCCACGATGTATAAATGGAACGTGCCTGGCTTGGTGGAGGGGGTGAAAGGGGATCTGAAGAGGTGGAAAACCCTCCCATTTTCATTAGCTGGGCGGGTGCAGATGGTCAAAATGAACATCCTTCCAAGATTTCTGTTTGTGTTTTAGTCCGTCCCGATGTTCCTGCCAAAGGCACTCTTTGATAAGTGGACAGTGTTATATTACTCTTTTGGTAATATATCTCGTTACTCTTTGCTTCTTTCCAGAATGGTCTGATGGTGTGACTCTAAAGAAACCATGAGTCTTCAACTTAAAGCAAACTCATTTATTGAGTAACGATTGAGTTTGCACGCTCCACAGAACTATAACTAGTAATCAAGTAATTTATATTAAAGTATTAACTAATTCAAACTACACGTGCTAAACTATGCTGTGATCTACCTATCTTACACTCTACTGTCTAGTCACTCCTGGTTGGAAGAGAGAGACCAAGGTCCTCTAGGTGTTCTTATTTATAGTGGGTACAGTGGTGCCCTCTAGTGATTGTGTTACACTGAGATGTAATAATTAACCCTTTAGTTATCTACATATATACATATCATTACAGGCAGGTTAATCTCGCCTTTCGTATGGGCTGGCAGGATGGGTTAGACGGGTGTTTTTACAAAGGAAGGGGTGGGTGGGGTACCCTGCCCTTCTTGACTTGCTGTATTATTACTGGGCGGTGGAAATGGAGAAGGTCTGGCAGTGGTGGGGGGAGGAAGCGCCGTGTGTGGGGAAGGTTTGAGGTCTCTGGCTACGGCCCAGCTTCCGTTTGCTCTGGGGAGCTGTACAGTGAATCCAGCGAGGCGGAATTATGTTGCGGGGGTTATGTCGGGGCTGGCCTCTATCTGTGAGAATCACCGGTTTGCCCCGGCACGGATGGATGCAACATATAGGCGGTGGCACAAGAAGGAAGGGATGGAACAGGGGAGGGACAGCTTCATGGAAGGAAGGTTTGCAACCCTGGTATTGTCGCAGGAGAAATATAAGTTGCCGGGTGTTTAAGACATATACAGTGACGAGATTTTGTGCGGAAGGAGGTGCCCTCTTTCCCTCGGTTGCCAGAGCACCCTCTGTTGGACAGGTTGCTGCTGCCAGATGAGTTGGGAGATGGGAGGATTGCAAACAATTACGGATGGCTGGGGGGAGGGGGCACAGGGAAAGTGCCAATCGAGGAGGTAAAGCAGCGTAACTCAACAGGTCACCTCCACAAAGGAGAACACTCATCTTGATGCTGCAAAGCTCAAACCTGCTTCATCACAGGATCTCCCTCAGCAACTCGGTCATATCGTCCAGTGTGCAATTCACATGCATAAAAAACGGCAAATTACAAGGGGCATGCTTGCCTGCGCCAATCCAGTTGAACTTATTCTCATTGAAATTGAGGCAAGTAGCAAGAGATAGTTAAGGACATCTATTAGATGCAGAGTCAAAACATTGTCTATAGCCCCACAAGTACATTGGTCCCTTATTAGATGATGTCACTTTTCACTCAACTAATGAGGAAAGTGCTTCAATTATTTTTATTTCGAATAGATGGTGTCCAAATTGAGCCGAGGCTGATTTGCAAACTTCCGGAAAGAACAGTGATGCACTTTTGACTATTTTCCACAGTCTGAATGGAGCACATTGAACTAAATCAAAATTACAACATAGAAAAGTTCAGTCCAACTGTTCAAGATTGGGCCCTTCTGTCTTGTAAATTCTATATCCCCAGGATGTAAACCACCCATCTGAGGAAAATGTACATGCTGCGTCTGTTCTGTTGAATCCTGAGAGAATAGTGCCTGTTTCAATTAGGTCATTTCTCGTTCTTTGCGACTCTAGATTATAGAATATAAACCCAAGCTCACCTCTCGCATTAAAGGTAAGAGAAAATGGTGGGTCGCGAAGGTGGGTCGCAAAGGTCGGTTGGCTTGGGTCCCGAAGGATGGCCGGTTGGTAAAAATGGGTCCCCGGCAAAAAGGTTTGTCATACATTAGCATATCCCATCTGTTAACCATTGCACATTGGCATTTGTCAAGCTCATGAGTCAAGGTCCTAATCCCACTCTGTTCTCCCATCCTGTTATTACCTTTTCCTTCAACTACCTTAAGAATAAAATGCTTGAAATAACATTAAAGAACATAATACAAGCTGCCTTGACAAATGGACATGCTACATTAGTGCAGGAGTGAAATACAGTTTTAGCAAGACCGTAATAAATATTTAATAAACAGAATCATGAATATTTCATGAACTGTTGTAATACAGCTAGAACAGTGATTACAGAACTTTTAAAACCAACACATTTCAAATATCAGACTAGGGAGTCAAATCCAATTCACTGGTCTTTATTTATCGATTTTCAGCAGGGTTCTTGTCTGGTAAATGCATAGCTCTGACAAATCATCTTTCACAAGGATATATTTTATGCAGCTCTGAGTGCTAGGGAACATTTGTATGTCTGGATTAAATGTGTATGTTGCATTGGTTGATTATAAAAAAAAGATATATAACTCAGGAAAGGTCTCTAAAAGGTTTTGAGTGCCTTTCATTGCTTTTACTCATTCATGGGATGTGGGCGTGCGCTGACAAGGCCGGCATTTATTGTCCGTCTCTAATTTCCTTTGACAAGCTGTTGTTGAACTACCTTCTGCAGCCCATGTGCTGAAGGTGCTACCATAGTACAGTTAGGGAGCGAGTTCCAGCACCTTGACCCAGTGTTGATGAAGGAACGGCGATCTATTTCCAAGTCAGGATGGTTGGGTGGTACAGCTGGGAATGGAGGTGGAGATGGCCTTGATTGGATTTGTGCGTTGGTAGCCGTTGACGTATAAGCTATCTGAATGGTTGGAAAAATGAAATAGAATCGAACATAAACCAATGAATTTCGTATTGTTACACCCAATTGTTAAAATTGCCCATTTCTTGAAACCTTGCAGAATTAATGGATCAGACCATATATCCAGTTCACAAAATGGCCAACTTTTATGAACAAGAAATAAAATTTAATTCACAAAGATGTAACCTTCTTCCTTCTGTTTACCGACATCTGACATGCCTTTTTTCAATGCACGTTTCAGATTCCTTGCGATATCCAAACATTTCAAATTCATTGGTTTATGCCCTGTCATATTTCATTCAGGATCACATGCGAACCATTCAGATAGCTTATACATCAATGTATGCGAAAGCAGTTTGAATACAATTCAGATATATTTAACATGGCAGCACTGTCAACACTGGTCAACGTGCCATAGGACTTGTGGCTGTGACAGGCACCGTTGCAGTGGAGACCTACTTTCAAGCAGAACTTATTCCTGCAGTGACATCTCTGGAAGGCTTTCCCACCACAAACACCTTGAGCATGCACAACCTGAGTTGTTCTGGTGGAATGTCCTCTGCACTCAGTCCAATGCACAAATTCAAACTGATTCCTGGCAAGTTTATATTTCACAATCCCCTTAGCTGTTCCAAAAACTACCGATTGATTGGCAATTAACTCTGGTTGGTAATGTCTTTGCCAATTAATCAGCAGTCTCTTCTCATGAAGTGTAAATTGTTGTTCCCTTTATATTTGGTATTCTTGAGAATTGTGCTGAAGAGTCCAAGACAAAAAGCTTCAACAACGTGTCTTTTTTGAGAAATAGTCAAGTTCTGTACTACCAAATGACTCAAAGAAAAATGTAGATTGTTTTTCATTGCAGTAAGATCATTTATTTGAAAGGAATTGACTATATTATTGTTATATTTCTTTGTTGCCGCAAAGAGAAAAGGTATGGAGGTGACCACACTATAGATTCTTGTAAAACACGATGACAGATTGATTAAGGATGTTGCTCATTCAATCAAGATGGAGACCTCCTCAAAGCTCACGCAAACACTCTGCTGACATCACTACATATCATGTGATGCAGAACCAGCAGGAATGTATTCCCAGATACATAACATCCCTCCCTCTTTACTTCATTAGAGCAACGACAGCAATTAACATTTATACAGCAGATCTCCTGATATGTTATTTCCACACACATATATATAATTCAATAAGACAGTCTCTATGGTGGACGTTTATTCCTTTTTGGTAGAATTCGGCATTCTTGAACTCAGTTACTTGCTACCTCAGAAATGTCCTCATTCCTTTCTGTAGATGGTACTTCTTGAGTAGTTATTTCAGTATCTGTCACTATAGGCATTGAAAAGACCTTAAGAACAAAATCTGAACTCTTCACTGTCGCTGGTCTCTGTTCCAAAGTATAGCTCTCCAGATCCTCTAAGGGTAGCACCTCTTCAGAGGTTTCTGCAAACTCACTTTGTTCAGAAAGTAATTGATCAACGTGTCATTGCCAAACTCTTTCATCGTCTATCTGTACGGTGTACGATATTGGACCTCTCTTCGCTAGGATCATGGCTGGTATCCATTTCTCGTTGGTGGTGTCGCTCCGAGCTAACACTCCCACTGGTCGACTACTCCGAGAATTTCTCCCTCCTGCCAATTTGTGCTTGTTGTAATCGTCTGATAATCTCTGAAGTATCAGGTGGAGTTAACAAATCCACTCGCGCTCGTAGTTTCCTCTTAAACAACCGGTAAACTTCGCGTGGCAGCATGTACAGTGTTCTGATAAGATATTAGCAATTTGTTGACTCTTCTTGATAATGAGGGTGGCACGGTGGCGCAGTGGTTAGCACTGATGACTCACGGCACCGAGGACCCGGGTTCGATCCCGGCCCCGGTCACACAATTCTCCCCGTGTCTATGATTCCAAGTTGCTTTGCAGGAACTCATCAAAGCTCTTCAAACAGCACCTTCCAAACCCATGACCGCTACCATCTAGAAGGACAAGGGCAGCAGACACATGCAAACACCACCACCTGGAAGTTCCCCTCCAAGCCACTCACCATCCTGACTTGGAAATATATCGGCCGTTCCTTCACTGCCGCTGGGTCAAAATCCTGGAACTCCCTCCCTAACAGCACTGTGGGTGTACTTACACCACATGGACTGGAGCTGTTCAAGAAGGCAGTGTAATGATATGTATATATATATAGACAAGTAAAGGGTTAATTATTACATCTCAGGGTATCACAACCACCAGAGGGCACCACTAGTTCCCACTATAAATATGAGAACTCAGAGGATCTTGGGTACTTCTAACCAGGAGTTGCTAGACAGCAGAGTGTAAGAGAGATAGATCACAGCATAGTTAATATGTGTAGTTTAAATTAGTTATTACTTTAATCTAGATTACTTGATTACTAGTTATAGTTCTGTGGAGTGTGCAAACTCAATATTAATCAATCGTTATTCAATAAATCAGTTTTGCTTTAAGTTAAAGATTGGTAGTTTCGTCAGCCATCAGACCATTCTGGATTACGAAGCAAAGAGTAACGATATATCACCAAAGACTAATATAACAGGCAGCTCACCATCTCCTTCTCAAAGGGCAATTAGGGATGAGGAATAAATGTTGGTCTAGCCTGTGACACACACATTCCGTGAATGAAGTTTTAAAATGGAGCATCTAATCGGATGTCTGGCTACTGTCAGAGGAGGGACTTCACTACCCGATGGGGGTGGAAGACCAATCTCCAGCCAACTAACACTCCTCGGGGAACCGGGCTATCCATTAAATGCTGCCCATAATTCAGGTCCAATAAATCCAACACATTAAGGACATTTGAAGGTTGTCTTATATTGTTAATTCCTGATACAGGTATGTTAGACACAAATCTAATATCTACTTTTGTTGTTCATCTTCAATGGACAGGAGGCAACAATGAACTGATCAAAATCTACCAATTCAAAGAAAAATATGGCTTTGTAAATCCCTTGACATTTGCTTCCATGATTGTGATAATCCACTATTATCACCACAAATCTCCAATGCAATACAACTCCAATCTTGCTGTGAAGTTATAATAGTCTGTCTCCAAATTTCTGCATTAAGAATTTCAATGGAGCACTAGTTCAAAGGATTTAAGGTGAAAAAAGAGACATGTAAATTTGTTGTTCTTTCATTTAACAACGGCAAGGTGACACAGTGGTTAGCACTGCTGCCTTACAGCGCAAGGGATCCGGGTTCGATTGTGACCTTCTGTGTGGAGTTTGCACATTCTCCCCGTGTCTGCGTGGGGGGGTTTCCTCCGGGTGCTCCGGTTTCCTTTCAACCCAAAGTTTAGGTGGATTGGCCATGCTAAATTGCCCCTTAGTGACAAAAGGTTAGGTGGGATTACTGGGTTACGGGGAAAGGGTGGGGGCTTGGGCTCTTTCGGAGGGTCGGGTGCAGCCTCGAAAGGTAATTTTTTTTCAACTTTAATGTTTCTATTCCCTGGGCATATGGAAACAATTCTGAAGGGACTTGACAGTGTAGACATTGAAAGGCTGTTTTCCTGGCCTGGACGGTCTAGCGTTAGGAGCCAGAATAAGCAGTTGACCATTTATACTTGCGATGAGGTGAAGATTTGCGATGAGGTGAAGATTTGTTTTCAAATGTTTGTGAACCTTTACCGTTCTCTACCCCAGAGAGCTGTGTGGGTAGTGTGGGTACGCTCAGTCACTGAGCATATTCATTGTCCAATGTCAAGGCGGCGCTATAACCAGTGACCAGGAGCTCTAACGAAGCAGCCTTGGCTAATTTCCCACATGATTCTTCTTTATTTCTTGTCCCACTGCACTCTGGTTTAGTTTCAGCTGAGAACTTAGCAGGTAGGAAGGTGACTGACAGATCGGTGATGTTCCGTTCTGCTTGGCTGCAACCTCAGGATGTCCAGAAGTCTTTACAATTGATATGACAGTCAATTTTTTTATTGCCCATCCTGGAGGATATTGCTGTGGGTCTGGAGTCACATGTATGGCAGGCTCCCCGAAAGAACATTAGTGTACGACAATTGAATTATGGCCATCATGAGACATTTAATTCTAGATTTTTATTGAATTCAAATTTCTGTCGTGGTGGGATTCGAACCCTGGTCTCTAGAGCATGACCTTAGGGCTCTGGATTTCTAGTCCAGCGACAATACCACTATGCCACTGCCTCCCCTCAATTTGCTCACAGCAAACTCTCATAGACAAAAGTGGAATAAATGACCTGATATTTTAGTGATGATGTTTGAGGGAGTCTGTAATGTTTAATTAAATCGATTGCTCTTATAGAGGGGTCACCATCTCGTAAACTGAGTGAATTACCAATGAAAACTGGCTTCTTGTCAGAAGGAGAGGGTACTAATGAGACAGCCCAAATCCATAGTATATTATTTAATACATACTATGCTTAATCTCCAATAATAGCCTTTCTCCACCCCATTACACTGAATCGGTAAGCTCAGTAGGCTGGAGTGTGTCGCAGAATGATGCGAACCATGCGAGTTCAATCCCTGTACCAGCTGTAGCAGTTCTTGGAAGCCTATCTCTTTACCTTGCCCCATGCTTGATGCTGGAGTGGTGCCCCTCAGGCTACACCAACAATTACCTCTCTCTAATGGAGAGAGATGTCTGTGATCCCTTGTGAACTATGGTTAATTACCTGATCCTTCGTAATCTATAGCCTACTGTACCATAATATACAATGCTTAATTCTCTTTAATACACTTTCCACTATACCATTACCTGCTACTCTTAATCCTTAAAAGGTCTATAATCAACAATATCCATTCCACCCTATGTTTCCACATTTCCTGTCATAGAAATGAATTATGCTCAAAAAATACAATGAAAAAAATCAGGAATTGGAAATCAACGACCTTAATCTTAAGGGAAATCAGTGACTGCTACTTTGCATGAATAATTGATCATCTATTTCAACCAACAAAAGTCTTTAAAATTTGATGAGCTCCTGAAGGTGTGCAAGACACTTGTTGATGAGGGCTGCATTGCATATTAGAAACTTATGTTCTGGCCAGAACACTCACTTGATCAGCAAAATAATGTAGCATCGGGAAGACTAATCACTATCATTTTGGTGCCATTTTATACACACATCAGGCACTTAACTCCTGTTAATAATTAATTTAATAATCTTTATTTGTGTCACAAGTAGGCTTACATTAACACTGCAATGACGTTACTGTGAAAAGCCCCTAGTCCTGACATTCCGGTGCCTGTTCGGGTACACTGCGAGAGAGTTCAGAATGTCCAATTCACCTAACAAGCACGTCTTCCTGGACTTGTGGGAGGAAACCGGAGCACCCGGAGGAAACCCACGCAGACACAGGGGAGAACGTGCAGACTCCGCACAGACAGTGACCCGAGCCGGGAATCGAACCTGGGATCCTGCCGCTGTGAAGCAACAGTGCTTACCGCTGTGCTACCGTGCCGTCTCCAAGGCTGTTAGGCTGTCACCAGGGACACCTGAAAAATGACCCATTCTAACATCTGGCCGTACGACTTGCAGGTTGAAACGCGCCCAACAAAGTCCAATTTCTAGCCCTTTGTAGACTCTCCAGTCAGAACACACTCAGTCCTCCTAGATTTGTACATATTTTAATTATGCTGCTTCTGATTTGACTGGAATAATAAGTGGTTTCAACAGTTTCTAAGCCATGAATGGCTGTTGACTGCTGGGGCCCAATGTAAAGTGGAGATAATCTACGTGAGGAAAATAACCTTTTGTTCGTGTCCTTCATTCCCTGTCCTTCATTCAGTTCTCAATTATTGGAGTTAAGTGCATGTTTTTTTCCTCCCTCTTGCAGCTGGCTTGCACACAATGTAGCACTTGGGAAAAAACACAGTAACTGGCTGGGTGCTTTCAAGGAATAAGAACAAGATTGAGTGAATCCTGCCAATTTTAATTCACTAATTTTCTTGCATCCACCATCTCTTTGTGATGCATATTTCACCTACCTGGAGATTAATTTGCAGATATTTTTTTATTTAAATTTTTTAAAATTCTCCTCCTTTTTCACATTTTCTCCCACATTTACACCCATCAACAATAAACAATAATCAGCAACAGACATGTTAATCCCCATAACAATAACAACGATCCCATCCGCCCACCAACCCCCAAACCTCAGCCCACATGTTTACATAAACAAATGACAAAAAGGAATCAGGGATTACCCATAGTCACCCTTAATCTACACAGCCCCCCCCCCCCACCCCCAACTAATGTTCGATGTTATCCAGTTCTTGAAAGTGCATAATAAATAGTGCCCATGACTTGTAGAACCCCTCCGAGCTTCCCCTCAGTTCGAACTTAACCTTCTCAAGGGTCAAGTATTCCACCAGGTCCCCCCGCCACGCCAGGGCCCTGGGTGGAGAGGCTGCTCTCCATCCCAGCAGGATCCGCCTTCGGGCGATCAACGAGGCGAAGGCTATGATATCTGCCTCCGCTCCCGTTTCCAACCCTGGCTGGTCCGACACCCCGAATATGGCCTCCCGGGGACTCGGGTCCAGTTTCACACGCACCACCTTGGAAATTACCCTAAACACCTCCTTCCAGTACTCCCCTAGCTTTGGACAGGACCAAAACATATGAACGTGATTCGCAGGCCCCCCCCCCGCAACGCTCACACACATCTTCTACTCCTTCAAAAAATCGGCTCATCCTCGCCCTCGTGAGGTGCGCTCTATATACCACCTTCAGCTGTATCAGCCCCAACCTCGCACATGAGGTGGAGGCATTCACTCTCCGGAGCACCTCACACCAGACCCCCTCCTCTATAACCTCTCCCAGCTCTTCCTCCCACTTTGCTTTGATCCCTTCCAGTGGTGCCCTATCCTCTTCCAGAATTGCTCCGTACACCGCTGACACTGCCCCCTTCTCCAGTCCCCTTGTCGTCAACACCTCCTCCAGCAATGTGGAGGCCGGTTCCTCTGGGAAGCTCTGTATCTCCTTCCTGGCAAAATCCCGAACCTGCATGTACCTAAACCCTTCTCCCTGCTCTAGCCCATACTTCGCTTCCAGCTCCCTCAATCCTGCAAACCGACCCCGAAGAAACAAATCTTTTAGCGTCTATAATCCCCTTCTCTTCCCATTTCCGAAAACTTCCATCCCACCTCCCTGTCTCAAATCTGTGGTTCCCCCGAATTGGCATTTCCCTTGACCCTAAACCCAACCCGAAGTGTTGGTGAAACTGCCTCCAGATTTTCAATGAAGCATTATTACCGGACTCCCTGAATATTTCCCCGGAGCTATCGGGAGCGGCGCTGTTGCAAGTGCCTTCAGCCCCGACCCCCTGCACAAACTCTCCTCCATTCTGACCCACTGAGAATCCACCCCTCTGACCCAGCTCCGCACTTTCTCCACATTCGCCGCCCAGTAGTAGTACAACAAGTTCGGGAGACCCAAACCCCCTGCCTGCCTTCCCCTCTGTAGCAGCACCTTTCTCACTCTGGCCACCTTCCCTCCCCATATGAATGAGGTAATCCTTCCCTCAATCTCCCTGAAAAAAGACTTTGGCAGGAAAATCGGTAGGCATTGAAAAATAAACAGGAATCGCGGCAACACATTCATTTTAACCGCCTGTACCCGACCTGCCAGTGACAGAGGAAGGTCGTCCCATCTTGCCAGATCGGCTTTCACTCTCCCCACCAAACTAGTGATGTTGCACCTGCGAAGCCTCCCCCACTCCCGGGCAACCTGCACCCCCAGATACCTAAAATTAGTCCCTGCTCTACGGAATGGCAGCCCCCCACCCCCGGCCGAGACACCACAAAGTACTCACTCTTGTCCAGGTTCAACTTGTACCCCGAGAAAGACCCAAATACCCGCAATAGCTCCAATATTCCTCCTATCGACGCACTCGGCTCCGACACATACAGCAGCAAGTCGTCGGCATATAAGGACACCCTATGCTCTATCCCCCCACCCCCGCACTATTCCTTTCCATGCTCCCGAACTTCTCAATGCGATGGCCAACGGCTCAATCGCAAGTGCAAACAGCAGGGGGGACATAGGACATCCCTGTCTCGTCCCACGGTGGAGAGAGAAATATCTCGAACTGATATTATTTGTGCGGACACTCGCCTTCGGTTCCTTATATAATAGCTTTACCCAGTTCACAAGCCTTGATCCAATCCCAAACCGCTCCAGCACTGCCATCAGGTACCCCCATTCTACCCGATCAAACGCCTTCTCGGCGTCCAATGCCACAACTACCTCTGTTTCCTTTCTTTCCGCCGGTGCCATAACAACGTTCAAAACCCTCCTAATGTTCGACATCAGCTGCCTCCCTTTCACGAACCCCGTCTGATCCTCCCCTATCACCTTCGGAAGGCACTCCTCCAGCCTACCCGCCAGTACCTTCGCCAACACTTTTACATCCACATTCAGAAGTGATATGGGCCGATTACGACCCACACTCCGTCGGATCCTTATCTTTTTTTAGTAACAGGGAAATCGATGCCTGCTCCAAGGTTTGCGGCAACACCCCCTTCCCTATCGCCTCCTCAAACATCCCCACCATCAGGGGTGCCAACCTATCCTTAAATTTTTTATAATATTCCACCGGAAACCCATCCGGCCCTGCCACCTTCCCCGACTGCATCCTCCCAATCGCATCCTTTATCTCCTGCTCCACTATTGCTCCTTCTAATGTAGCCCTGTCCCCCTCCTCTAGCCTCGGGTACTCCAACCCATCGAGAAATTCCTGCATCTCACGGTCTCCCCCGAGTGGCTCTGACTTGTACAACCTCTCATAAAACTCCTCAAAAACCTTGTTAATCAGCACTGGGGCCACCACCAACTTCCCTGCCCTATCCTTCACCTGAAGAATTTCCCTTGCCGCTGCCTCCCTCCGGAGCTGACCTGCTTTGAACAATCCATGTTCATAAACTGCACCCCTTGCTCGTCTCAGTTGGCGCACCGCCTTCCTGGTGGACAGTCGGTCGTAGCTCGCCTGTAGTTCCTTCCTCTTTTCCAGCTTCGCCGGGTCCCCATCCTCTGCATACCTCCTATCTACCTCCAACATCTCATCTATTACCCTCTGCCGCTCCAACCTCTCCTCCTTATCCACCCTAGCCTTAAACAAAATTACCTCACCTCTCACCACCGCCTTTAGAGCCTCCCAGACGACTGCCTTCGACACCTCACCTGTACAATTGAAACCTACATATTCCTTAATTACCTTTTCAATTTTCTCACAGAATACTTGGTTCCCCAAAAGCCCCACATCCAGTTTCCACCCCGGTCTCTGCGCTGCCCCCTTCTCTAGCACCATATCCACCCAATGTGGAGCGTGATCTGACACTGCAATTGCAGAGTATTCCGACCCCTTGACTCCAGCCAGCAAAGCCTTCCCCACCACAAAAAAGTCGATCCGCGAGTGTACCTTATGGACCGCTGAGAAAAATGAATACTCCCGTTCCCTTGGGTGCAGGAACCTCCAAGGGTCCACCCCTCCCATTTCCACCATTAGCCCAGCCAGCGCCTTCGCCCCCCCTGATGGGACCAGCGAGCGCGGCCATGATCTGTCCAACTTTGGCTCCTGCACCAGGTTCCAGTCCCCCCCCCATAATCAGCTCATGCGTGTCTAAGTCGGGAATGGCCCCAAATACCTTCCTCGCGAAACCCACATCATCCCAATTGGGACCGTATACACTTAACAGCGCCACTAATCTCCTCTCCAATGCCCCCGTCACAATCACACAATCTACCCCCCTGATATGCCACCACCTTCTCCATCTGGAAGCGTAACCTTTTGATGACCAGCACCGCTACCCCTCGAGCCCTTCCATCAAATCCGGAGTGAAACACTTGGCTAACCCAGCCCTTTTTAAGTCTCACCTGGTCCTTCACCCTCAAGTGAGTCTCCTGCAGCATTGCTACATCGGCTTTCAAACTTTTAAGATGTGCAAGCACCCTTGACCTCTTGACCGGACCTCCTAGCCCTCTCACGTTCCACGTGATTATCCTTACTGGGGGTCTCTCACCCCCCCCCCCCACCTTTCTTATCCACCATCACCATACCACCGGGCCCTGCCCCATAAGCCTGACCTGCCCCTGTCCATTGTTAACATCGAACCCCTTCCCCCCCTCCCAAGAACTCCTCCTACAAAAACATCCCCCAACATCCCTCCCTCCACCCCCTCTTGCTCGCCTCGTAGGCTCATTGAAGCCTGCTATCCAGCCTCCAATGTCCGCAGTCCTCCTCTCACCTCACCCCCGTTCACTAACTGACTCTAATTAGCTAGTGCGGGTGGCTCGCCCCCGCCAATACCTCTCGCCCCCTTCCGCCCAGTCCCAGAGAAAGAAACACCAAAACAAACCCAACAATCCAACCCCTACAATTCACTAACATAACATTTAACCGTCGCAACACAGAATGCCATTAACTTGAACTCTGTAACAATGCAAAGAGAAGTAAATTTCAATACAAATCAGTAAAAAGAAAGCTGCAACTTTTGTACATTTTCCAGCCGCTCAAACACAGTCCACAGTCTCTCTTCACGTCTGTCCCAAGCCTTCTGCCCTCACCAACGCCTCAGCTGCCTCCGCTGTTTCAAAATAAAAGTCTTTGGCGTTATATGTTACTCTCAACTTCGCCGGGTACACCACACCAAATCGCACCCCCTTCTTGTACAAAGCCGCCTTCACTCGCCCAAACGCCGCTCGTCTTTTTGCCAACTCCACCGTCCAGTCCTGGTAGATCCGAACCGCAGTACCATCCCACAGCACCTCACGCTTCTGCTTCGCCCAGCTTCATACTTTCTCCTTCATGCAAAACTTATGGAAGCAGATAATTACTGCCCTTGGCGGCTCGTTCACTTTGGGCTTCGGCCTTAATGACCGATGTGCTCGGTCTAGCTCGTACAGGGTGGGGTTCTCACCCTCCCCCATCAGCTCCGCCAACTTCTTAGCAAAGTATTGCATTGGCCTTGGGCCCTCTGCCCCTTCGGGCAAGCCTACAATTCTCAAATTGTGCCGCCTTGAGTGGTTTTCCAAGTCTTCCAGGTTTGCTCGGAGCCCTCTGTTAACCTCCACCACCCTCCGCAGCTCGTCCCCCATCGAGGTGACCTGGTCGCTGTGTCGTGTCACGGCCTCCTCCACCTCCTTCATCTTCTCCGCCCTGCTCTCTCACCTCGGCCAATGCCTTTGCCACCTCCACCCTGATTGGGCCGATTGCCTCCTCCAACAATGACCTCACCACGACCACCATCTCTTTCCTCAGGATCTCCATGTGCCTCACCAAACGTTTTTCCAGCTCCACCACCATCACCTCAGTCATCTTCTCCACCGTAAGTAGTGCGGCCCCGCCTTGCAATTCGGCTTCCGCCATCCTGTCAACACTTTTGCTTTTGCTCGTCTTCTCCTTCGGCGGCGAACCCGCGTTTCCTCCTTTCTTTGACGCTGCTTTTCGCATCTTTTAGCGGCTTATTGTTTTTTTATCTTCTTTCCTTTCTCCTCTCTCCCCCTTCACCCTCCTGCCCTTCATCAATCTGACATTCTTTTTTGAGAGAAAAAAAAACTTTTACCAAACGTCCTTAAATTTTCTTTCTTTCTCCTCTACATTCACCTGGGACCAGGCTTCAACCTTCTTCTTCCTAGGTGGGAGCCATCCGACGTGGAGCACCCTCCCTACATGGCGCTCGGGCCTCGGGCCTGCCGCCTCGGCCTCTTTGTAGCTCCGCCCCCGCTGCTCTGATCTGCCGGGCCCGGCACCTCAGCCCCCGCCGCCCGACACCCGCGCGGGGTTCTTCGCCGGCTTTTAAATCGGCCCCGCTGGCTGCTCGTGGCAGCCCCAAAGGCCGACGATAGTCAGGGGGTGCGTGGGGTTTCAGGGATTTCCCCGAAATCGCCCGAATCGCGGCCACCGGCAGGAGCTCTTTTTTTTTGCGGCCGCCCTGCTCGCCCACGCCACCGGAAGTCCAATTTGCAGATATTTTGAGTCAGGTTTTTTTTCCCCTTCAGAGTTTCCTTTCGTCAATGTCCTTCCTTAACATCAATTTACTATTTCAATTTGGTGATTTGTAATTTTTTTAAGAATATAGCGCCATTAGAACATAGAACATAGAACATTACAGCGCAGTACAGGCCCTTCAGCCCTCGATGTTGCGCCGACCTGTGAAACCACTCTAAAGCCCATCTTCACTATTCCCTTATCGTCCATATGTCTATCCAATGACCATTTGAATACCCTTAGTGTTGGTGAGTCCACTACTGTTGCAGGCAGGGCATTCCACACCCGTACTACTCTCTGAGTAAAGAATCTACCTCTGACATCTGTCTTATATCTATCTCCCCTCAATTTAAAGCTATGTCCCCTCGTGCTAGACATCACCATCCGAGGAAAAAGGCTCTCGCTGTCCACCCTATCCAATCCTCTGATCATCTTGTATGCCTCAATTAAGTCACCTCTTAACCTTCTTCTCTCTAACGAAAACAGCCTCAAGTCCCTCAGCCTTTCCTCATAAGATCTTCCCTCCATACCAGGCAACATTCTGGTAAATCTCCTTTGCACCCTTTCCAATGCTTCCACATCCTTCCTATAATGCGGCGACCAGAATTTCACGCAATACTCCAAATGCGGCCGCACCAGAGTTTTGTACAGCTGCAACATGACCTCATGGCTCCGTCCGAAACTCAATCCCTCTACCAATAAAGGCTAACACACCGTACGCCTTCTTAACAACCCTCTCAACCTGAGTGGCAACTTTCAGGGATCTATGTACATGGACACCAAAATCTCTCTGCTCATCCACACTGCCAAGAATCTTACCATTAGCCCAGTACTTTGTCTTCCTGTTATTCCTTCCAAAATGAATCACCTCACATTTTTCTGCATTAAACTCCATTTGCCACCTCTCAGCCCAGCGCTGCAGCTTATCTATGTCCCTCTGTACCTTGTAACATCCTTCCGCACTGTCCACAACTCCACCGGCTTTAGTGTCATCTGCAAATTTACTCACCCATCCTTCTACTCCCTCCTCCAGGTCATTTATAAAAATGACAAACAGCAGTGGCCCCAAAACAGATCCTTGTGGTACACCACTAGTAACTGGACTCCAGTCTGAACACTTCCCATCAACCACCACCCTTTGACTTCTTCCAGCTGCCAATTTCTGATCCAAACTGCTAAATCTCCCTGAATCCCATGCTTCCGTATTTTCTGCAGTAGCCTACCGTGGGGAACCTTATCAAACGCTTTACTGAAATCCATATACACCACATCAACTCCTTTACCCTCATCCACCTGTTTGGTCACCTTCTCAAAGAACTCAGTAAGGTTTGTGAGGCACGACCTACCCTTCACGAAACCGTGTTGACTATCTCTAATCAAATTATTCCTTTCCAGATGATTGTACATCCTATCTCTTATAAATCTTTCCAAGATTTTGCCCACAACAGAAGTAAGGCTCACTGGTCTATAGTTACCGGGGTTGTCTCTGCTCCTTCTTGAACAAGGGGACAACATTTGCTATCCTCCAGTCTTCTGGCACTATTCCTGTTGACAAAGATGACTTAAAGATCAATGACTTAAAGATTCATGGTTCCAGCCAATTGTTGCATTATGAAATGAAATTAAATGAAATGAAAATCGCTTATTGTCACAAGTAGGCTTCAAATGAAGTTACTGTGAAAAGTCCTAGAAGACTGTGTTCATAGGAAAGGTTAATAGAGCTCAAGCAAAAGACCTTGTTGAGTGAGAAGCCAGAAGTTCCTTATCTGGAGGAGCAGCAAGGATGGTTGTTTCGCCTGCTCAGTGGTGAAGTACCCATGTTTTGCTCCATTTTTAGTAACAAAACAAAACTCACTTACCAGTTATGTGCTGCCCATATTTTCTCATCTCTGCTCAATTTGCTGGCCAATCCATACGTTCCCACCATCACTAAGCTTTCAATGTAAATGACAATGAGGGCAATTATTACTTTTGCAGCTGGCACAGAAGGAATGATATTGAGTTGGTCCCCATTGTATAACCGGCCTGATTTTCATTCCCATTCAAGACAAGTGGAAATATGTATAATACGATGATATCATCTGTTTTACATTATTGACTGAAGTTAAAATGATCTCCACCGATCCAGTGAAGTAGATCGTTGCGTTCTGCTGAGGTTTAATGCAAAATACTGAATTTTCAGTGCAGACCTTCTCCTTGTCAAAACTGGTCTCGTGCCCTCAATGGGTGGAGTCGTACAGGTCAAAATTAAAGGCATGTAGCTATGCAAAGCTAAATAGAAGGTGCAAGAACAGCCATATCCTCTAGAAATATTCAAAATTATTTAAACTTCGGAATGTAACTACAGGAGGAGGCCATTCAACCATGGATCTAACCATCGCCCCTTGACATTCAACGGAATTACCATCGCTGAATTCCCCACAATCAACATCCTGAGGGTTACCATTGTTCAGAAACTGAACTGGACTAGCCACATTAATACTGTGGCTACCAGGACAGGTCAAAGGCTAGGAATCCCACGGCAATTAACTCACCTCCTGACCCCCCAAAGCCTGTCAACCATCTTCAAGGCACAAGTCAGGAGTGTGATGGAATACTCTCTACTTGCCTGGATGAGCGCAGCTCCAACAACACGCAAGAAGCTCGACACCATCCAGGACAAAGCAGCCCCACTTGATTGCTCCTCCTTCCACAAACATTCAAACCCTCCACCACCGACGACCAGTGGCAGCCGTGTGTACCATCTACAAGATGCACTGCACTAACTCACCAAGGTTCCTTAGTCAGCACCTTCCAAACCCATGACCACTACCATCTAGAAGGACGGGAGCAGCAGATACCTGGGAGCCCCACCACCTGAAGATTCCCCTCCAAGTCACTTACCAGCCTGACTTGGAAATATATCGGCCGTTCCTTCACTGTCGCTGGGTCAAAATCCTGGAAGTCCCTCCCGAACAGCCCAGTGGATGTCCCTACACCTGAAGGACTGCAGCGGTTCAAGAAGGGAACTCACCACCACTTTCTGAAGGGCAACTAGGGATGGGCAATAAATGCTGACCTAACCAGAGACGCCCACCCTGTAAATTAATTTATAAAACACCTCCAGCCTGTTCTGCCATTTATCAGGCTGATCTGTAACCTAACTCCATATATTCACTTTGGCCCTATAGCCTTTATCACTCTTGGCTGGCAAATATCTATTGATCTCAGGTTTTAAATGCTTAATCGCCTGCTTTTTGTGGGAGGTAGTTCACACTTCCAACATCCTTTGCATGGACCACCGTTCTGGAATTCTGGAAGATGATTTCCTCCGCAGACTTTTTCACTACTTTGCAATCATTTATACCAGAGCCAATGGGAGGAACAAAGCACTGTGCCATTTGTAACATGACTTTGTGGAGCAAGGCAATCTCTATCGGACACTGAAAGAGCAGGTGCTCTATTATGAAAGGACATCGCGAGCTCAGCACAATCAGCTGCTGAATGCGAGACTGGCTTTTCCTTTGTACATCAAGTTGCCTTCAATTGGTCAGTGATTGCATAGGACAGGGGAAATGCTGCTTGACAGCCCAACAAACAGTAAAATGATTGAAAGAAATATACCCACATATGTATATAACTGGCAGCACTGATATTAGGAGCAGGATTAGGCCGTAGGTGCCTACGCTGCTATTTAGTCAGATCATGGCAGATCTGATTGTGACCTGAGCTCTACTTTTTTATAATAATAATCTTTACTATTGTCACAAGTAGACTTACATTAATACTGCAATGAAGTTACTGTGAAAATCCCCTAGTCGCCACACTCCAGCCCCTGTTCGGGTACACTGAGGGATAATTCAGACTGTCCAAATTACCTAACAAGCATGTCTTTCGGGACTTGTGGGAGGAAACCGGAGCACCCGGAGGAAACCCACGCAGACACGGGGAGAACGTGCAGACTCCGCACAGACAGTGACTCATGCCGGGAATCAAACCTGGGAGCTTGGCACTGTGACGCAACAGTGCTAACCACTGTGCTGCCCTATCTACCTCTATAACCCGTGAAGTTGGACAACATATACAAGCCATCATTTTCTCAGAAGATAACTTCTTCATCCCAGGAAATCAGTTGAGTGAACCTTATCTGAACTGCTTCTAATGCAGTTATTTCCTTTCTTGAGTAAGGGGGGAGGCGAAAAGATTTAGTTTTAACAGTACCAGTTTGTTGAGTGTATGTGAATAGATTGGCTACATGTTACAACCTGTGATCAGCTGTTTGATTTGGGATTCATTCCAGTGCAAAAGAAGATCTCAAATTCTAGGCGGACATTCCATTCTCACTATCACAGCCGAGACGGTTTGTGATGTCTCTGAAGGTGGCGAATAAAGAAACGGTGACTACTGACAACACACGTGGCATAGTTACTTTCTCAGTCAACACCGCTCCTCTGCAATGCATCCACCTGTTCAGTATATATATTAGAATCAATTCCTGTCATGTTTTAAATATTGGAATCCAGATAACTGTCAAAAGGTTGCCTCCTTCCCAAAATTATGAAAAATCACCCCTTGACCAAGAATTCCAACAATAATATTGCTTTCCAATGTAATGCACAGTACAGATGTTTTGTCATGGTCTTTCAGTCGCGTCCCATGTGTGATTGTATCAGTTATATTTTCAGCGTGATTGAACTTCTAGAAAATTCAGTTTAAAGTGGAGGTGGGCCAAAGAGATAAAGACGTGTCTGCCTGTAGTCTAGCTAGCACTGAGATAGGGGTTGGTGCCATAGAGGTAATGTCACTAGATTAGTAATCCAGAGGGCCAAATAAATGTTCTGGGGACATGGGTTCAAATCCCAGCTGCCATGGTAGGATTTGGATTCAGTTCATTGGAGAAGAAATCTGGGATTGTAAGCTAGTCTCAGTAATGGTGACCATGTCAACGATTATCGATTATCATTAAAAATCCATCTGGTTCGCTAATACCCTTTAGGGGAGGAAATCTGCCGTCCTTACCCGATTTGGCCTAAATATGACTCCAGAACCACAATGTGGTTGACTCTTAACTGCTCCTCTGAAATGGCCTAAGCCTGTCCGTTCAAGGGCAATTAGAGATGGGCAACAAATGCTGGCCCAGCCCAGCAAAACCCACATGCCACGAAAGAGCAAAAAAGCTTTTAATAATGAAACACAGGAACAATGCAGTACTGAGAGATACCCGGATTTTGTACAGACATTTCCCTTTTTAGCATGTGACAATTTAGAGACGGAAATATGAACATACAAATTAGGAGCAGGATTAGGCCAATTGGCCCCTCGACACTCGCTCCGCCATTCAATAAGATCATGGCTGATCTGGTGGTAACCTCAACTCCACATTCCCACCTATCCCCGATAACCTTTCACCCCCTTTGCGTATCAAGAATCTATCTACCCCTTCTTACAAATATTCAAAGGATCTGCTTCCACCGCCTTTTGAGGAAGCGAGTTCCAAAGACTCACGACCCTCGGAGAGAATGACACTGGCTTGGATTTGCTGCTGTGCTCCTCAAAGACAGGACCAGTCAAGCTGTGATGGTGACTCCTTCATGCTGTTATAATTGATACCGCAATACAGTGTCCCTGCTTGCAGCATGGAATTCCCTAGGCCGCTCCGATGCGGCCTGGCCCGCGATTGGGGCCCACCGATCGGCGGGCCGGCCTCTCTGTCCCCCTGCCTCTTTTCCTATGCGCCGGCCCCTGTACTCCTGCGCCATGTTGCAGCATTGAAGGAGGCCACCGCCACTGCGCATGTGCGCATTGGCATTGGTGCCACTGCACATGCGCGGATCCTGCGGCGCCCTGTTTGTCGCCGGGATCGGCAGCTGAAGCGGCATGAACCGCTCCAGCGCCGTGCTGGCCCCCGCAGCGGCGTTTACGACGGCGTGGACACTGCCGCGGGATGGGAGAATCCCGCCCATTGTTTCTGGTTCAGTGGCAATTGTTAGGCTGGAGCAACATTCTCCAAAGTGAGACAGGTACCTGCTCACTGGGAGGATGCAGAACTCAAGGGAGAGCTACACCTGTACTGCTTCTTATGCCTTTCAGCACCTGGCTCTGAGCAGGATGACTCCAGCCTATTTTAAGTTTAAACCACAGTGGAGTGATGTTGGTGAAGGTAATAAGCAGGAAAATGAAAGTATTTGATACTGTCAGAGGAGAACCAAAAGCTCACGGTGACACCACGTGGGTGTTTGCAGATAGATGGAGTCAAGCTTGCTCCAAAACATACAATTTTGAGACACTAAGAGAATTCATGGTGGACATTCACTCATTAATGAGAATACATCATTCAAATGTGTCCACCAAAATGCTTTGCTGAACAAAATCTCGCTATATAATTACATTTTCATACATTTAAGGGTGATTTTGTGCCCATGTTCGCCGTCAGTACAAATGAAAACGCAAACCCAAAATGGCACGTAATCGGGAAACAAAATTCTCGCTGGCGTGATCTTACTTCCCGATTTCCCATACCTTTCGTCGGTGACATAACGGGGTTCGCACCTTCAAAAGGTGATGAACTCTGTAATACATTTTAATAAAATATAACATAATTAGCGATTTCCCCCCCACCCCACATGATTCCTCCCTCACTGGATATTCAAACCTCGCCCGACATGAGATTTATAAAGGCATGAATCAGTCGAGGGAATCTTTCCCCCCCCCCCCCCCCCCCCCAGGGGTGCAAAGATGGTGGGGGAGAGGGACATGCCTGGGCAGTACAAAGGCACTGCCGCTATCACATGTTAGCAGTGCCAACTTGGCAGTGCCAGGGAGGAACCTCTGAAGCGCCCTATTGGGGAGGTTCTGTTATATTTGTCAGGGATGGGGGGGTGGGAGAGGGGACCCCCGATCCTTGTGCTGTGATGGCGGGGGGGAGGGGGGAGAAGTGGGGGCTTCTATGCCCCCTCTGCTTGTTGGGGAGTCCTCCGCCTGGGGAGTGGGGGGGGGCAATTAATTTTTGTGCTGATGGGGGAACCCTTTACTGATGTTGCCCTGTGCTCCGTGAATCTGGCCTTGCTGGTTCTCTCAGGCCCTGCCCGGCATGATTGATGGCATAAACCCCGCCCATTAACTTTTATTTTCGGAGTGCCAGAAAGTCTGATTGAAAATCTCGGTTGTGCAGCCTGAGAGCAAGACGTCGGTTTCAGCCAGAGCCCAACACTCTGGATAAAATGTGGGAAGAATCCAGTTACATTTGATAAGAACTTCATTGGCTGTGAAGCACTTTGGGTTGTCCTGAAGTAATGAAAGGTGCTACGGAAATGCAAATCTTTCTGTTCATTTTCTTTTACATAGACGTATATTAAAAACCAAAGTAAGGCATCACAGTGGCGCAGTGGTTAGCACTGCTGCCTCACGGCGCCGAGGACCCGGGTTCGATCCCAGCCCAGGTCACCATCCATGTGGAGTTTGCACATTCCCTCCGTGTCTGCATGCGTCTCACCCCCACAACCCAAAGATGTGCAGGGTAGATGGATTGGCCACGCTAAATTGCCCCTAAATTGGAAAAAAATAATTGGGTACTCTAAATTTATTTAAAAAAACAAAGTGGAGTCCGTAAAGCATATTTGGATGAGTATCTTAACTCATTCAAGCAGAAAGGTGCCTATGCCTGCTATTAGAGAATTACATTTTTTGTAAGCGTATTCCCTGTTTTTTTTCTCCATTGTTAAACGCTGTCCTTTCTTTGGGGTGAACTTTGACTCCCCCAGACTGGCACCTAATTGCTGTCCATTTTGCAGCCCACCTCATCTGACGGCACTGAAAACTAAATTTGGGAGGTGTGCAACACAGATGGACCACGTGTAAATGCAAAAAAATCACCTTCTGTGTAGAATGAGTTTCAGTGGAAAAGGGATCTTTATTTTAGTTTCAGTGTCTCTATATAGAACTACAAGTTGTAGCTTAGTTTGTCTAGGCCCGAAATGAAAGATGTCATACTTCCTCCTGTTTCTTTGACAAACTCGAGGAGAGCGACCATAACAAACGCAGGTCAATTTTTAAAATTCATTTTAATTTTTTTTCCACACAATCAGTGAAATACAGAAGCAGTGAGAAAATAAAGTTAAGGCAATAAGATGAAATGTATAAATATTACATACAGCTGCCCTGCAATATCCACTGTTAAACAGTGCGTAGGTACCCGGCCTACAGGCCTCGACGAGTTTTATTTACTTTAAACGTTACTCTGTAAAGACGACTCAGTATATACAGATCGGTTCTAACACACACTGGACATTTATAAAATAGCTGTTCCATTTATTTCGCATCACTTCGAGTCCCGTTATTTTAAACTGCAGACACGCATTGTGCATCTGTGCAACTTAGTAGTATTTTAGAGATATATTTTGCTCTGTCCACTAACTGTAGTGATGGAATAGAAGTATAAAGTGATGTCCTTTATTAAAAAAAAATTAATGTTGCTAAAACTAGTGAACAGTCAAAGACGCCAGTCTTAAAATTTTATTTTTCTCTTTTCATCCAAAGTGCCACATCCAACACCCTATGCATCTTTGCATTGCTAATATGTACAAAAATTGTAGAGGATTTTTAAAACTTTGACACCAAAGCCGATGGAAGTCTAGAGCCCAGTAGATTCTATTGAAAATTTTCCTCAAACACTTCCTTCCTTCTTGATCTGGAGGTTTAGTCAAAGGATCCTGAAGCTGTATCGATTTCTTATTCACTGTTAAACTGTTCATTGACTAAATGTTGGCTTTGTCGTGATCTGCTGCCTCCAGAATAATTTGCCTATGTCAATCGAATTGAACAGAGTGAAATGAGCAAAGTGTCCTTTGGATAGCTGCTTATTTACATCATATCGGAATGTTTGGGCAAATTTTCATTGCATAAAGTGTAGCATCTGCCTCATTGCAAATATTTAAGTTGTCCTCTTTTGATACCCCCTCCTTACCCGGGTATAGTTTGGTGTCTATGAGTCACTTGGGCCTGAGCAATGATTGTCAGTGTAAATGTTGACTGCGGAAGGCATCAAAGCTATGTTTAATCCTGTCCTCTTTCAACATTCACACCAGCAGGGGATGACTGAGTAGTAATCACGAGTGGGCACACTGGATGATGTTTGCCCCTCTAGTCAAGAGGCATATGGGCCTATTGCAGTACCCTGTACTGCGCTGTAATGTTCTATGTTGCCATTGCAACAGAGATCAGTATATACTGGCATTTGAGCGTTGTATGGCTCCGCACTACACTAATGCTTTAACATTTAATTTTCGATAAAGTTCAAGATAAAAATGTTTAGCGCCAACACAGGGGATCAATGATGTTGCTTGGATTACAAAAAAGACATGAACAAAAACGCTAACGTTCAATTGTACACCATTCTATTTCCGGAAACATTGAAAATTGAAGGGGAATCGCATTTGGATCTTCACTCTTTGCAATGGCAAAAATAACAGGTGACGCCAATTGTAAATTATTTGCTTAGCAACAGCAAAATACCTCATTTGGCATCTTTACTTAGCAAGAAGAATGATACATATGTAACATAGGATACTTTGCAACCATTTACATCTCACCCTGACTAGTAGATCTTGCAGAAGCACACGTATCGAGAAAAAAGATCAGTCAAGATACATGCAAATCTGCTTGCATCACAGGAGGTGTTGAGTTAATCTCAGTACCACTTTGCAGCTATTCCAGAAGAACTTTCCGCAGAGGAATATTAACCTTAGGAAGCAATATGATGGAACACAACAGTATATAGGGGCCAATGATTAACCTTTGGCATTTTGTAAAGCATACATTGTGCTGAATTTGAGATCAGTTGACTTTGACAAAGATTGTTTAAATTTTCAAACCACTTAAATTTCAAGCTCCAGTGGGCTTTCAATTCTCTCTACTCATGAGGATGTTAAGGGCTACAGAACCATGGTGGGTAGATGGGGTTAAGATACAAAATATGGGAATGGTGCATCTGTGAAGAAGATCTTTGGAAATGAGCACTTTCAAGAAAAAGGTCACAGCAACGACAAAAAGGAATTCGGCATTTCTAACCCCCTCCTGGCGGGTAACTGAGCGCGGTCCAGGAAAAGTGACGGCAGCCCTTGGAAAGTTGTTGGGTCAGGAAATCCTATCCCGGCATACTCGCCAATCCTTCCAGTGCAAGCGAGTAAGACATATTTAATTGTTCTAATAAATTATCATTGTGCAAGGCCAGTTCATCTGCACATGTGCATATGCAGTACATGTGATCATTACAGCCCCATACGTGTTTCAGAAGTAGCTTCGTTTCACCATTTCTTTCTTATAGGAGACCCCCCTCCCCTCAGTCATTTGCTTTCAAGCCCATGTTTTGAGGAAGGTTTCTATGGAAACATTGAAAGAAACAGAATTTCAGTTCTACCGCACCTTTCACAACCACCGGACGGTCGAAAACGCTTTACAGTCAATGGAATATTGTTCAAGTGTAATCCCCATTGCCATGTAGGAAATACAGCAGTCTTTCCCAGTCAGATGCTGATCATCTGTCCATTAGAATGAACTTAAATCAATTAAATAATAAGAAAAATAAGAAATTGGCAAAATGAAATCTCTCAGTAAAAGGGGACAGAAGTCTAATTATTACTCATACGTTAAGCTATGTACACAGAAGCAGAGGATGGAATTTCAGCTTTAAACCCATCCCATTCTGGAATATGAAGCTATTCTACACTGTCACTGCACTGAAGGATTACACAGATTCCAAACTGAAGAAATAAAGTGTCAGGTTTCAGCCGCAGACAAAAGGAAATCCAGTAAGAAGTCTCACAACACCAGGTTAAAGTCCAACAGGTTTGTTTCAAACACTAGCTTTCGGAGCGCTGCTCCTTCCTCAGGTGAATGAAGAGGTATGTTCCAGTTTGCAAAAGGAAATCCAGTTGGGGACCTGAGCCTATAACGATTCATTTCTTATAGCCTTTACGTTACTCCCTCTCCCTTCTCTTCTCAACCACACAGCTCTGTTTTCGCTAAAGAAAAAAATGCTCTGTTTCTCTCTCCATGTGTTCTATTTTGTGTTTCTTCTGCTTGTCTTTTTCGGTAGCTCGGTGCATGTTATCTCGTTTTAAGACTTTCTCATCCTGCGCGCTCATCTTTGCCGTACCGTACTGCTCACATTCTAACCCTCCTGTCTTCCCCTATCCCTACGTGGCTCACGCTGTCTAGTCGGCAAGAACTGTCACTCCCATAGCCAGAGAGACACACTGCCACCGCAGACCCCATGGACAACCATCAATCAATGTGGGCTGCTTTGACCAGTGTGATTGGTTTAAGGGATTTGCATATGGGTTTTTGGTGATCATCCTGCTCAAAGCTCAGCATTTCCCAGCCAGTATGAACCGCTGAATTTTGCTGACTGTAGAACTCTCAAACTGGATGAATGTGGGGGCAGGAAGAGAAAGAGCTTTGGTCTAAGGAACTGAGGTGACAACACAAGGTGGTCTTATTCTTCTGATCAGCATAAATTAAACGTCATCTTCTCCAAATGTGAACATTAGACTTCTGCTCCATCATGAGGGGGGGAAATCTTGTAGAAACCTATAAAATTCTAACAGGACTAGGTAGGGTAGATGCAGGAAGGACGTTCCTGATTGCCACAGGAGTCCAGAACTAGGGGTCACAGTCTTGAGGATATGGAGTAAACCATTTAGGGCAGAGATGAGGAGAAATTTCTTGACCCGCCAAAACATTGTATGTTTTGAAGAAGCAGTTAGATATAGCACTTGGGGGTGAAGGGAATCAAAGAATATAGGGGGAAGTGGGAAAAGGCTTAAGTTGGATTATTAACCATGATCGTAACGAATGGTGGAACAGACTTGAAGGGCCGAATGTCCGCCTCCTGCTCCTATTTTATATATTTCTATGTCTATGTGACGAGCCACAGAAACTTCTGAGAAATTGTAACCGGTCCGTCAACTGAAAGGGATATTTTCTTCCATTTGCCTATATTGGTGGCAAAATCTGCCTGGCTATAAAGCAGATTTCCCCAATCTCAATTCATGCCAAGCCTTTCATCAAAGATTTCTCAGTGAGATTTGATTGAAATGTGGATTCTAATACAAAATCCCAGCATGCCCGCTTTACGAGAGCGTTACCATTCAGTGGCTGTCCACTGTCCATTTAAACAGATCCTGCTCAAAACGCTGTGGTTCGCACCACTACCTCCGACCAGGCCCCCTCACCCACTCCCTTCTTCAGAAAGTGCTGCCATTGCCACACCTGTCGCAATCGGGTCAAATTGCTTTTTTACTTATTCCTGTGAAGAAAGATCAAGAACCAAAAGATGGTCTGGACCAGCTCATTGTTTCGTATACCGAGTGTGGACTGAATGGGGACGGGACTGAAATCACAAGCAGCGTAAAGTGGATGGCGTTGCTCGTTCAGAGAGTTCGAGGAGGAGGAAGTTGAAAATATTTAATAGAAAGTAGTAACACCCTGTGGTGTATTTCCTTTAAAAAAAGTGAAAGATCCTGACTATTTAATATTCACGTTATTCCGCATAGAGTGATGGACAGGGAGATGACAGCAGCAACTTAGTGGTGAATGATTATTGCCAACAAAATTTCCGCGGTTAATAACTTTCCTCACATTCATTCTCCAGAATGCAGAGAACCTGGGATCAACTGAATAGGTGGACACGACACTTAAGTATATATTGAACAATAATTTACTATTTTCATTTCTTTAAAAAAAAGACAAACTCTTGCAAACCTGCAGGATTATAGTTAAACAGTGCAGATTATGTTGCACTCACACATCCAGGAATGTCGTTACAGAAAACATTTCCTTTTCAATCCATATGTATCGTCATCTTTTGAAATAACACACAAGTGGGAGGGGGAGCAAAAGAATATCACGCCGGAAGCATCACGTGAGGATGTCCAGCTTTGCATAGAAGCGCGACAAAGTACACAATACGGGTGAGCCTTTCAGACAACATGGAGACTGGGCTAAAAGCACAGGCAGTGATGGCAGAGGGTTGCTGTGGATGACACCACTAGTTCACAGGGCTCGAAGAGGAGATTCTCACTGTCGAATTGGATGAACCTATTTAATGAGAGCTGATAGCACCTTTTTTCATACTTAACGTGCAAACCTTTGCCCCCAATCTTTGGTAACACGTCAAAAACTGGTGCAAGCAGACTCAAAAGGTGCGGCGCAATCACTAAAGGTTGTTTATTAATTTTGGTTTAAGTTAAATAATTCAAAAGACACTGGAAATGCTCAGTATGTCAGGCAGTGTACGCAAACCGGGAGCCAAGGGAACTGCGAATGAGTGCAGCATTGTTGCATACATACCGCATCGTAAAGCCAGGGAGCGCCAGAGAGCTGCTACTAGATCCGCAATGAAACCACAGACTCCAACAGTTCAAGAAGGCAGCTCACCAATAATAATAATAATCTTTATTATTGTCACATGGAGGCTTACATTAACACTGCAATGAAGTTACTGTGAAAATCCCCTAGTCGCCACATTCCGGCGCCTGTGCGGGTACACGGAGGGAGAATTCAGAATGTCCAATTCACCTAACAAGCATGTCTTTCGGGACTTGTGGGAGGAAACCGGAGCACCCGGAGGAAACCCACGCAGACATGGGGAGAACGTGCAGGTTCCGCACAGACAGTGGCCTGTGGTGGTATGTATTAGGGGTAATGTGGTACCTGTGAAGCTGAGAGGCTATTGGCTGTCAGGTCCCGGGTCCTGGTTGGATCTGCCGACTTCTGGCTCCGCCCTGAAGGCGGAGTATAAGAGCCCGAGCTTCTCCCCGCAGCCTTATTCTGTTGCTGAGCTGCTGGGGACAAGTCTCGCTTAATAAAGCCTAGATCGACTTCATCGCTTCTCATCTCGCGTAAGTCATTATGCGCTACATGGCCCAAGCCGGGAATCGAACCTGGGACCCTGCCGCTGTGAAGCAACAGTGCTAACCACTGTGCTACCATGCCGTCAGCAAGGGCAGCTGGGAATGGGTGATAAATCTTGACCTCATTGGTGACATCCCTACATCAAGAATGAATACAAATTCTTTGAAGAAAGATAGCTCTGTGCACAGAAATTTCCAAGATTTCTACCACAGATTAGTGAGACACAGATGTGCCCATGATCATGGGCGACTTTGGGTAGAATTTTCTTCATGGGGTCCTGAACCTGCCGTCAGGCTCAGATGGGTCAGAAACCTGCATGTTGTGGGAAACAGTCACTCAATATGATTTCTCCCAGAGTGGCCAATTAATGACCAGTAGGCCCGTTATCAAATTAAGGACAGTGGGCGAGCTCTCAAAGCTGAAGGGTCTATGGGTCCTTGCAGCTTGAAAAAGCAGGCTGCGATGAAAGGTAAGTTAGGGAGAGGGCACTTCAAAATGGAGGCACCATCCCTTCTAATTTCTTCAAACGTAAATGAAAAATGGCCTTTGCAGACAGGCCACCATTGTAAGGAGGGAATCCCTCTACAGAGTAGCTTGCTGCTGAATTCAGGCAGCCAGGGAGAGGCCTCCAGGCATGTTGGTTAGTGCTGGCCCTCTCGGCCTGCTGTTGGAAGGCCACTCTCCCCCTCCCCAGGAAGTTAAACTGCCCCTTATACTCAGTCTGCGGGGATTTGGAGGTCACCTGAAAAATCCAGTTGGCCTCCATTAACCAGCAGACAGGTCGGTGTCACAAATTTCCATGCCCACCCTCCTCAAATTCCAGGCCCTGGTGGGGGTCGAGAATCAATCCCTTTGTCTTTTATGTTCCGGGGTAGCTGCTGACAGGAGGCAAGGCACGTCTGCACAGAGGGAGTTGGCAAATCAGGTGTGGTGTCAAACTCAGCCATCGTCTCACCCAAGTTAGTAACTGATTTTTTGATGGATTAGCAAAGGTAGCCTTATGAGCAGGACAACACTGGCCGGGAGCTGTGTGCAATGTGGCAAGAGAGAAAGGGGGGGGGGGGGGAGAGAGAGAAAGAGAGACAGGAAAGAGGACAAATAGAAGTGCATGGCCAAGGCAACGTTCTGTCAGGAAAAGCAAATGTTTCCCCGAGATTTACTGCGATGTTGTGATATTTCCCAGCTCCAAAGCTGACTAAGAATTCTTTACGTTGCTTCTCGCCACACTGTGTGTCCAGTGCAGATTGTGTAATTCAACTGGGTGAAATCATGGGCTCACAATGCAATTTGGCGAAATACTTGACCGGACAGAGTCGATCATTTGAAGTCGCACAGTACAGGATGGCTGGGTTTCCCCCAATTACCAGAGTTTGTTACCCCCGGCAGGTAATTAAACCGTGGCAAGAAAGCATGCCTTATTCGCCAATCTTCCACTTTGTCATTTGCAATCGATTAGAAGCCTACTCTCCCCCAGCTTTGCACCGACTCAAAGCTCTCCTGGTACAGTGCTAGGACATACCAGGAGCCAGGCTTCCAATGGATGGACTTCTATCATTTCACCTGACTATTGGTTATAAACAGCACCATCATTTTGGACCTCAGCTAGTCACTGAGCTAACCAGAATCTGACAGTGCAGAATGTGCCCATTTGACCCATTGTGTTGGGTCTCTGAAATAAATCCAAACAGTCCCAGTCTTCTCCTTCTCTCTAGTCCTCCTGTTTTCTCCCCTTTCTCACCTCCCTCTTTTGAATGAAAAATGGTAACATTTAGTTGCACTCATCAAAAGGCACAGTAGAATTTGCCAGCAACAATTCACATTTTTGCTACTTGTCTGCTGCTACTGCGCAACTCAGGTGCAAATTAATATTTCATTGACGTCCACCATCATTCCAGCTCCATACTGGCATTTATATACAAGGTTAAGGTAAGCTCAATGCTTAGTCCAGTGATGGGAATACATTGTAAAGAGCAATTCACCAGTGAGATTCCACTAAGAGGGCAGAAAGACTGCCGGTTGGTATTTCCCCCACTGACCTTCTGGTCCCTCCAGTTACATCCCACTCTACCAACTTCAAGTAGTCTGTTTGAATGGCTGTTCTCCCCGACACATTTCAAAGTGACGTTATAAATGGTAAATTTTCACTGTACCAATAGACAATGGCGGCCATGCAGCATGCCACCAACCCACGGCATCACCAAATACCCCATTGCACCAAGCAAACCAAATGATGACTGTGTGTCAATTAAATGTCTGAAGAACCCATGCGGTAACTGCACCTGACCTGCCATCACCTTTTTCACTGATATCAAGAGCTGGTAACATGCAGAGTCTTGGCAAATAACGAACATTTTTGTCATGATGGCCAACCACAAGACCAACTGACCAACTCCAGACCAATCTGAGCTGGCCAAAATGTCCTCTGAGAATATAGTACCTGCGGAGCAACAAAGGGATTGGCCTGAGTACATCTTTCTCACAATGCAACGGTTTCATGAGGGATCGGAAGATCTGATAGCACTGGGAGTGGCCACGAGCTACTGTTCCTTTGTATCTGAAAAGCAGTGCGTGATTTCGCAAGGGCCCAGGAAACACTGATCACACGGTTTTCTTAAAGGAACACCCGTTTGCTACATACTATGGAGCCCTCATCTTCCGAAACCGATCTGATCAATACCTCCAGTTTTGAACAGTCAACAAGTCAGGCAACGAAAATAGCCCTGAAACCCAGGCCAAGAGAATGCCATAATACAATTATAGTGTAGGAACACAAACATTCCGTGTTGGAATGGAGGGCAAGAACTGTTTTAAGCACATTAACTTTCCTAAGCTATAGCCAGTAACAGATGCATGGGTCCCTGTAAGAACACGTGCTGCGCCGATTCCGAAATAATTCAGAATACTTTCTAAGATTGCGAAGTGTTGATAAGGGTTAATGCTAATCTGCAGCCAACTTACATAACTTCAATAATTTACTAACCTTTTTTACAAGAGCACTTCAGAATATTTAACTCTATGACATAACCACATGTAGAAGCCGTTTAAGCGTGTAATGCACTTCGCCAGTATATTTTGTACACAAACATGCAGTCACATGATCTATCATTTTTAAACCTTTCACATTCTTCTGAAATATTTAAACCTCCGTAATTATTGTTTGCAACATAACGAGCACCTTGGCAATTAGAATCTGAGATTTTTAAGTCTATTTTTCTCAGTTGCATGGTTAAGATTCTTGTGTCGTGAACAGTCTGATTTTTAAATGGTTCCTCACTGCTCTCGCTCGTCCTGTTAATTGCAGGTCTCTTTATACATAACCCCTGCTAAAGGGTCTGACGGTTTATCCCTTTCTTTTCGAGAAGAGCCACACTGGCTATGTCTTGTGACGTTGCTATGGATACTGGCTTGGTGACCGGTTCCGACAGGGATGCGGAGGTGCCTTGTTGTTCAGCATGCGTCTTTGCAGTGTCTCCTGCCTTCCGTCTTTCCAATGTTGCAGGTGCCACAGGGATGGCCATTTTCACTGGCCCCAGTACACTCTTTGCCACTGTGGCTAAGTGGTTGACGAAACCTGGCTTGTCTGTGCATGACGACGCTGCTGCTGCTGGAGATCCTTGCCCAGCTCCGCCTGGCATAGAGGTGGGTAGCTTCTTTATTTTAATATCCAAGCCTCCTTTACTCTCTAGAGATGCCTCACACGTTCCTTTGTAACAGTTAACTGGGGCACTTTTATCTACAACGTCAGGTCTTTTGGCTGGTTGCAAGAGGCAACCCTGAGGCGAAATCGCATGGGTACTGATGTTCTTCTCACTCTTGTGTGGCTCTTCAACATGACCTTCACTGTTATCTTTGGTCTCACACGCCATGCTCTTCTTGTTGTCCTTTCCATCGCTACTCCCTGGAGGTTTTGTTGGCTCCAGCTTCGCAGGAATTTCTGCTGACTTCCCCTTCTCCTTAGGGCCCGGCTGGGAACCAGCTGCTGGAGATGCAACCCTTGTCTCTGACCTCTGACCTGGCAATTTCACAGTGCCGTTGTCCGGTGTTAGATTGCAGGCACCGTCCTGGCTCTGGGAGCCAGATCCCAATGGTTCAGTTTGAATTCCTTGGTGTCGCCTGTTTGCAGAGTCGATGATGGAGCGTATCTTCTTGGCTTCCTTGGCGCGTGTTTTCTCTGGAGGTTCTGAAATGCAGTTTATTTGGACTGGCTGTGCAACGTTGACATTAAGGCTGGTTGCTATGGGTCCTGGAGACATTTTCAATTCAGAAGGCATTGGCAAAATATCAGGTCTAGAGATTTGTGTTAATCCAGAAGACTTGTCCATGCGTATTGCTGAAACAGAGGAAGGAGGGACACCGGACTTTCCTCTTATGGTACCAAATGGTGCTTCCTTATCTAAGCTTTGATCCAAGGGCAGTGACTTTTTGGCTGCCCCTGTTTCTGAAGATGGATCAGAAATCTGGGGCTTTGATGTAATGGTTTTTCCATTTGACTCCTTCAATGACGAAGGAAGAGAACTATTTCTCCCATGGCTCTCAGCCATACTTTTGGTAACATCACTCGTCCCGCCAGAGCTATGGTGAGAGGTCATCGAGGAATAGGTTCTGGCTGTTTCTTCTTGATCTGCATTGACCCCATCTCCTGGCTTTTCCTCGTGATCGCTGATCTTAACTTCTAGTTCCTGTACTGGGTCAAGTCCTTCTCCTCTTTCTTGTCTGATTGTCGAGAATATAACTCCATCAATCAGCGGAGATTCCTGTCTACCCAGTTTCCTTACGGCCAACTGACGGAAAGTCCCCACTTCACTGCCATCGGCCTTTGATCCCAGGACCTCGCCCTCCAACTCCATCAGGCTCTGAAGACTAGTATCACTATGAAGGGCCTCCTTCCGGAAGTCTGAATGGGATGCCTCGAGGCTGTGCTTGCGAATTGCTAGCTTCTTCTCAGAAGAAAGCGGGATGGATAGTTTCTCTGCGGACTGCACCCTCTTGAGTAAAGGAGACCTGGGTGGCTCTGCGCTCTTGGGTCGTGGTCTGACTACCGGGGGCGACGAATGCAACTTGATGTGGAAGGTCTGGGTCGTGTTGGAGCTGCCCACAGTGTGGGCAGGCAGAGGGAATGAAGGATGTTGAGGGGAAGGGTGAGTTGGTGATGGAGTATGAGCGAGGGGAGACAATGGGATGTTCCCTGCCGACTTGCACCGTGCTGATCTGTACTGGCGTTGGAGCTTTGGGGACAGGCCGTGAAGGCTGCTGGGCCGGATGTGGTGAGGGGTGGCCGGGGAATTTGGTACACTTGAGCCAGGAGAGCTACTTTGAGATGAGTTGCCCCCTCCTCCTGTGGGGAAGAAGAAAAATATATCAAACTTAAAATATGGACACATACATTTGAAATCAATTTGTTCTTACCGAAGCTGAAGGGGAAGCTACATAAGTGAATGAGGGAGAAAGCAATAGAGGGAAATGTTGATCGTGTGGGGTGAATGCTGGGTGAAGGCTTGTGTGGAGTATAGCATGGACTAGTTGGGCTGAATGGTCTCTTTCTGTGCTACAATTCTACATTCCATCTAACTGACCTCACAATTTATTTAGGTTGTAAGGAATACAGGGATAATGTAGTAGTAATAATAATAATCTTTATTGTTACAAGTAGGCTTACGTTAACACTGCAATGAAGTTACTGTGAAAATCCCCTAGTTGCCACATTCCGGCGCCTGTTCGGTACACAGAGGGAGAATTCAGAATGCCCCATTCACCTAACAGCACGTCTTTCGGGACTTGTGGGAGGAAACCGGAGCACCCGGAGGAAACCCACGCACACACGGGGAGAACGTGCAGTCTCCGCACAGACAGCGACCCAAGCTGGGAATCGAACCTGGGACCCTGGAGCTGTGAAGCCATGGTGCTAACCACTGTGCTGCCGTGCCACCCACACCAGCAGAGTTTTGATCCTCACACCCCTGCTCCAGACACCAAGCCGCTGATGAGGACCACATCAGGAAATCAGTTGGTGTTCTCCTCAATAGGTCGACAAAGCAGCAGTTGGTTTCGAAAGCACTTGGAATTAAAATTGTTCTGTAGATTCCTCTTCGCCTTTAAAAGAAAAAAGGTTTCATACATCGTGGCCCCCCCCGCCCCCCCCCCCCCCCCCCCCCCCACATTGTGCGGAATCGGCTGCGTCGAGCAGTAATACCTAAGTAGCCAGAGTCTGGCGTTGGTCTGTAGCTCTGCGTGGGTGAGCGGGCGGAGAGGCTGTGTGTGGGCGAGCCAGGTAAACTGTCGCTGGATGAGAGCGAGCGGTTCAAGGACGAGAGACTGCGGCTCGTGTGCAGCAGGTTAGACTGTTTGGTTATCTTTCGAAACAAAGAGCTTCGCTTCTTACCGCTGGAGAGGGAGGAGGAGGAGAAAACAGAGAGTTTGAGTCATCCAGAGTTAGTTAACAAGCCCATCAATCCACAAATACCCTTTTGACTGATTACAGTTCAGAGCAGTCAACAGCATCAATAGCAAAGGAGGATTAAAGGATTATGAGGGGAGGCAGCATATCCATCCAAACATGTTCCTTGTACTTTGACCCTTTGAGACCACTTCATGTCAGAATTGGACTAAATAGTCTAAGGATATGCAGCACACGATTTCTGTAACAAAGTTCGCTATGTCTCAGGCTAATTCATGATTTGTCATACACTTTGAGATATTTCTAATGTGGTGTTACAATAACGGAAGCTTTGGCACTTACTGAATTTCAGCCTCTGATCTGCCCGCCAGTAATGCAATAACACTCTAACACCACAGGGAATCAGCTAGCATCCTCTCCAGTTAGTAGATAAAGTAGCAATGGGTTTTAAAAACTGCCAAAATGAAAACTGTTTTGCAGTTCATCTTCAAAAAACAATCTGAATTGTCCAATTTATTTTGCCATGTTAAGAGGGACACGGTTAAGAATATCCCAAGGCGTGTGATAGACAGGAATAGTACATTCCCCAGTCCCAATCTGCCCCTTTACCTTTCCTGCCCTTCCTTTCCCGTGCTTTTCTTATTCCTCCTGGCCATTTTGGCTTTGTAGCTGGAACGCCTGGCTGGTCCGATCTTGATGGAAGTGTTCTCAAATGGCGTTGTGGTTACAGTCACTTTGTTTCCGCTCTGTAGAGAGAACAGGACAAGTTCAAGGCAGACACCGACTTCAGTGCCAAATCTGTCAATTCTTCAAACTTAATGTTAGCCGGTGGAGACAGGCGAAACGTTAAGAAGCTGCAAGTTGTGAAGTTTCTCCGCACCATGAAACAATCCTGCTCCCTGCCTGGGTAACTATCCTTCGGGAGGCTATCCAGGGCAGCTACTCCGAGCTTGGAGGGTGCAATTTTCAAGCGGCAGTGATGGGAAAACACGTCATGAGGGAATTGGAAGACAAGTGCCCTCATCCCATCAGTTTGTGAAGCAGCTAGGAGAGAACGGGATTTTCCCCCATCAGATTGGGATGTATTGGAATGCCGGAGGAGCCTGCGACACAACCTGACTATCATGAATTAAACGCAGTACGGGGTAATGAGAAAGAAGGACGAGGTTCTCTAGTCTCCCCACGTCGTGGTTCATGGCGGCGGGAGGTGGAATACCATTGGCCGGTGGCGGGATCTCCTGGTCCCGCTGCTGTCAATGGGATTTCCCACACCAGGGGTGCACCATCGATGGGACTGGAAGACCCTGCCAACGTGAACACTTGAAAGACCTCGTCTTAAGAGCAAAATATATATGAGAATTATAGTGTAGAGCAGAGAAACAGCTTTGCCCAGCGAGTCTATGCTGATGTTTATGTTCCATGCAAACCTAACCCATCAAGTTGTCCTTTCATTCCTTTCTCCTTCCTTATCCAACTTCCCCTTAAATGCACGTTGTTACTACCGCAACCATTCCTTCTTGAGAGTTCCACACTGTCACCACCCTCGGGATAAAGAGGTTTCTCTCTATTTCCTGCTGGTTTTATTGGTGGCTATCATATATTTTTGAGATGATGTGTAAAGCCAAGGAGCTCAACTACCCTCTCGGGGCATCCAAAAGATCCCAAGGCAATATTTGGAAGATGAGCAGCAGAGTTATTCCTGGCTTCCTGGCCAATATTCGTCCCTCAATCAACTTTACACAAACAGATTGTCCGGCCAATATTATATTGCTGTTCATGGGGACATCCTGACTACAATTGGTTGCCATGTTTTCTACATTATAATAGTGAGTACATTTCAAAAGGTTCTTCATGAACTGTAAACTACCTTGGAATTCAGTACGAAGTCTTACAACACCAGGTTAAAGTCCAACAGGTTTGTTTCGATGTCACTAGCTTTCGGAGCGCTGCTCCTTCCTCAGGTGAAAGCTAATGACATCGAAACAAACCTGTTGGACTTTAACCTGGTGTTGTAAGACTTCGTACTGTGCTCACCCCAGTCCAACGCCGGCATCTCCACATCATACCTTGGAATTGACTGTGGCTGCCATATAACTACAAGTCTTTCCTTTTCATTCCTCATTTATGGGCTCACCCATCAATGGAAAAGTCTTCCCTATGTCTGGGTCTGGGCTGGCGAGTGGAGGTTCCTGTAACAGGCAGTGAGCAGCACCTAGAGGGGCAGGTGAGACAAAGGTTCCGAGACAGGTAGTGAGCAGCACCTGGAGATCGAAAGATCAATCTGTAGAACCAGTTTGGGTGGAGCTAATCCATAGAATACCTACTGTGCAGAAAGGGCCTATTTGACTCATCGAGTCTGCACCAACCCTCCGAAATAGCACCCTACCCAGGCCCACTCCTCCCGCCCTATCCCCGTAACCCCACACATTGATCATGGCCAATCCACCCAACCTGCACATCTTTGTACTGTGGGAGGAAACCGGAGAACCCGGAGGAAACCCACACAGGCACAGGGAGAACGTGACTCCGCACAGTCACCCAAGGTCGGAATCCAATTCAAGGGTAATACAGTAATCATGGGAGACTTTAATCTCCATATAGACTTGGTAAACCTAATTAGCACTAATGCTGTGGAGGATGAACTCCTGGAATATATTTGAGACAGTTTTCTAGAACAAAATGTTGAGAACCTAACTAGAGAATGGGCTATTTAAGATCTAATATTATGCATTGGAAAAGGTCTCATTAATAATCTCATTGTAAAGAAGTCTTCAGGGAATAGTGACCATAATATGATAGAAGTTTAACATTAAATCTGAAAGTGTTTAATCTTAAACTTGGGTCTTTAATCTAAACAAATGAAACTACAAAGGTACGAGGGGCAAGGAGGTATGGTGTATTGGGAAACTGCATTAAAGTCTATGGCAGTCGACAGACAATGGCTAGCATACGGTGTTCAAAGGATCCTGGGTGTCCTTGTTCATAAGTTACTGAAAGCTAATAAACAATTAGAAAGGCAAATTGTACGTTGGCCATCATCGCAAGAAGATTTGGGGACAGGAGTAAAGAGATCTTGCTGCAGTTGTATAGGGCCTTGGTGAGACCATACCTGGAATATTTGTGTACAGTTTTGATCGCCTTCCCTTAGGAAGGATACACTTGCTATGGAGGGAGTGCAAAAAAGGTTCACCAGACTGATCCTTGGGATAGTGGGATTGTCCTATGGGGAGAGATTGGGGACACTGCACCTGTATTCTCCAGAGTTTAGAAGAATGAGAGGTGAGCCATATAAATTCTCACAAGGTTTGGCAGCGTACAGGTAGAAATTACATTTTCCCTGGTCTGGTGGGGGGGGGGGGGGGGAAAGAGGTGTGGGGGGGGGCTACAGTCAGGAGACACAGGTCAGGATTTTCCGCTGCCCGCGACGGGTTTTCCGGTAGCGGCGGATCGGTTCGTCATTGGCTGCCAGATATTCTGGTCTCGCCGAAGTCAATGGCCAGTTGCGTTGCTTGGCGACCCAGCTGCCAGGGTGGTGTGGGGGGGGGGGTCCACTTTCGGCAGGACCAGAAGATCCAACTTGCGGGAAGGTCTGGAAGATCCCAGCCACACTCTTGGAATAAGATTTGTGAGGAGGAATTGCTTCACTCGGAAGGGTGCCTATGGAGGCTCAGTCATTGAGTCCGATTAAGACAGAGATGGATAGATTTCTAGTTATTAATAACATCAAGGGATATGGGAATAGTGCAGGAAAGTGGTGTTGAGGTAGAAGGTCAACCACAATCTAGTGGAGCGGCTGAACAAGCTCGAGGGGCTGAGTAGCCTACTCTTACTCCCACTCCCCATGTTCCTATTTGAAACTTTCTTGTGAAACAGACTGCAATCACAGATCAATTGTACGATTGAAGAGACAATGGTGTCTTGGCAGAGATCTGCCTATATGACTAGGTTAATTTGGACATTGAGTTACAAAGATATTAAGCATTGTGTATTCAAAGAGCAAGTTACCTTTAGTATGAGTTCCACAACTTCTGTATGGACCAGTCCGTGTACAGGCTCCCCATTAACGTGAGTTATAAGGTCCCCAGCACAAAGGCCGGCCTCGTGTGAAGGTCCTCCATCTTCTACATGCTGCAACGTGGAAAAGAGATTGTTAAAATTTCACCTCACTCTCAGACTGTCCGCCGAGATAGCTGGAACTGCTCCCCTTTGTTTGGTATTTTGAAAGTGTTTACTGGACATTTGTGCTCATATAGTGGATTTTGCAGGAACATTTAATCGTGTTAGTTCCTGGAAACACAAGAGCACAGAAGGAGGCCATAAGACCATAAGGTAAGATATGGGAACAGAATTAGGCCATTCGGTCCCTCCATTATGCTTTTGTTGGCTCTTTGGTAGAGCTATCCAATCAGTCCCACTGTCCTGCTCTTTCTCATAGCCCTGGAATTCTGAAGTAGGTGAGTAAGATGGTGTTTTAAGTCAGTCCAGGTGTGTGAGTCTGTAGTCAACTATTTAATTGTTGCCTGTATTAAGAAAGGTTTGGTAGAGTCGTGTTTGACTGTATGTTAATGTTGTGTCTATCGGAGTTCGCATGAACTGTGATTGATAAAGTAGTGCATTGCACTGTTGTTTCCGACTCAACTACTTCCACAGGCAGTGCATTCCATGCCCCCACTACTCTCTGGGTAAAGAACCCCTATATCTTCCACCATTCACCTTAAATTTATGTCCCCTTGTAATGGTTGTTCCACCCGGGGAAAAAGTTTCTCACTGTCCACTCTATCTATTCCCCTGATCATCTTATAAACCTCTATCAAGGCGCCCCTCATCCTTCTCCGTTCTAATGAGAAAAGGCCTAGTACCCTCAAGCTTCCCTCGTAAGACCTACTCTCCATTCCAAGCAACATCCTGGTAAATCTCCATTGCACCTTTTCCAAAGCTTCCACATCCTTCCTAAAATGAGGCGACCAGAACTGTACACAGTACTCCAAATGTGGCCTTACCAGAGTTTTGTACAGCTGCATCATCACATCAAGGTTCTTAAATTCAATCCCTCTGTTAATGAACGCGAGCACACCATAGGCCTCCTTCACAGCTCTATCCACTGGAGTGGCAACTTTCAAAGATGGATGAACATAGACCCCAAGATCTCTCTGCTCCTCCACATTGCCAAGAACTCTACCGTTAACCCTGTATTCCGCATTCATATTTGTCCTTCCAAAATGGACAACCTCACACTTTTCAGGGTTAAACTCCATCTGCCACTTCTCAGCCCAGCTCTGCATCCTATCTATGTCTCTTTGCAGCCGACAACAGCCCTCCTCACTATCCACAACTCCACCAATCTTCGTATCATCTGCAAATTTACTGACCCACCCTTCAACTCCCTCATCCAAGTCATTAATGAAAATCACAAACAGCAGAGGGCCCAGAACTGATCCCTGCGGTACGCCACTGGTAACTGGGATCCAGGCTGAATATTTGCCATCTACCACCATTCTCTGACTTCTATCGGTTAGCCAGTTCGTTATCCAACTGGCCAAATTTCCCACTATCCCATGCCTCCTTACTTTCTGCAGAAGTGTACCATGGGGAACCTTATCAAATGCCTTACTAAAATCCATGTACACTACATCCACTGCTTTACCTTCATCCACATGCTTGGTCACTGCCTCAAAGAATTCAATAAGACTTGTAAGGCAAGACCTACCCCTCACAAATCCGTGATGACTATCCCTAATCAAGCAGTGTCTTTCCAGATGCTCAGAAATCCTATCCTTCAGTACCCTTTCCATGACTTTGCCTACCACCGAAGTAAGACTGACTGGCCTGTAATTCCCAGGGTTATCCCTATTCCCTTTTTTGAACAGGGGCACGACATTCGCCACTCTCCAATCCCCTGGTACCACCCCTGTTGACAGTGAGGACGAAAAGATCATTGCCAACGGCTCTGCAATTTCATCTCTTGCTTCCCATAGAATCCTTGGATATATCCCGTCAGGCCCGGGGGACTTGTCTATCCTCAAGTTTTTCAAAATGCCCAACACATCTTCCTTCCTAACAAGTATTTCCTCGAGCTTACCAATCTGTTTCACACTGTCCTCTCCAACAATATGGCCCCTCTCATTCGTAAATACAGAAGAAAAGTACTCGTTCAAGACCTCTCCTATCTCTTCAGACTCCATACACAATCTCCCGCTACTGTCCTTGATCGGACCTACCCTCGCTCTAGTCATTCTCATGGGCTAATTAGGAACCAGAACCACTGCGTTAGTTATAGAACATAGAACATTACAGCACAGAACAGGCCCTTCGGCCCTCGATGTTGTGCTGAGCATTGTCCGAAACCAAGATCAAGCTATCCCACACCCTGTCATTCTGGTGTGCTCCATGTGCCTATCCAATAACCGCTTGAAAGTTCCTAAAGTGTCCGACTCCACTATCACAGCAGGCAGTCCATTCCACACCCTAACCACTCTCTGAGTAAAGGACCTACCTCGGACATCCCTCCTATATCTCCCACCCTGAATCTTATAGTTATGCTCCCTTGTAACAGCTACATCCACCTGAGGAAATAGTCTCTGAACGTCCACTCTATCTATCCCCCTCATTATCTTATAAACTCTCTTACGTCGCCTCTCATCCTCCTCCACTCCAAACAGAAAAGCCCCAGCTCCCTCAACCTTTCCTCATAAGACCTAACCTGCAAACCAGGCAGCATCCTGGTAAATCTCCTTCGCACCCTTTCCAATGCTTCCACATCCTTCGTATAATGAGGTGACCAGAACTGCACACAATGTTGTACTCATTAAAAGGATATCTCCCTATTTTGCAGTAGCAGAGATGTTCCAGCTTTCCAGCAGCAAAGGTAGTGAACACTGTCAATGAGCGGGGATCCACTGTGTTACGGTGCATGGAGCTGTTGTGGAGTTTGAGATCTTGGCGGCTTTCTGAAGGTATGCTGCCTTTTCCGGTTGAACTGACACATCCACAGCTCAAGGCGTGGAGATTGGGAGATTCCCAGGAACTGGGGGCAGTGCTTTGCAAATAAAAGGATTCCTCATTGTTTCACTCCGTGCAACATCCATTCACGTTTCTATGCTTACTGTTAAACATTCCCTCTCAATGGTAAGTGACTAGAACAGAGCTCCTGTGAGAGATTTCATTGTATACACAGCACACGAATAGGCCTTTCAGCCCAACTCTGAATCAACCATTCGACCAGCCTTGTCAGTACTGGCTCTCTGAGGGAGTCATTCACTTTGTGCCATTTCCCCACCTTCTCTCCATAGCCCTGCACCTTCTCCTTTTCAGATAATAATCCTATTCCCTTTCGAATGCCTCAATTGAACCTGCCTCCACCACACTCTTGGGTAGTGCCTTCCAGATACTAACTATAGGGTTTTCCGCTTGTCAACAGTTTAAGATAATTTCCTTGCTTTTGCAATTTATGCCCCTATTAATGAAGCCCAAGGTACCTGTGAAAGGGGAAATGTTGGACAGGCTGAGTTCAGAAGAATGAGAGATGATCTGATTGAAATATATATGATATATGTGACAGATGCATAAGGTTGTACAGTGGTTAGCACTGTTTCTTCACAGCGCCTGGGACCCAGGTTCGATTCCCAGCTTGGGTCACTGTCTGTGCGAAGTCTGCACATTCTCCCCGTGTCTGCGTGGGTTTCCTCCGGGTGCTCCGGTTTCCTCCCACAGTCCAAAGACGTGCAGGTTAGGTGGATTGGCCATGCCAAATTGCCCCTTAGTGTCCAAAAGGTTAGGTGGGGTTACTGGGATAGGGCGTGAGCCTAGCTCGGATGCCCTTTTGGAGGGTCGGTGCAGACTCGATGGGCCAAATGGCCATCTTCTGCAGTGTAGGGATTATACGATTCTATTCTCTGCAAGGCAGGCCCTTGTTCAGTTGCAGTTTTGCCTGTCAATCTTTGATTCCAGGTTATCTGGGCCAGATGTATTCTTACCCCATTGAAGTTGGCTTTTCCTCAGTTAATCATTCCTAGGCCGGATTGCTCCTTGACCTTTTCCATAGCCAACCTGCACCTTATGTTCCAATGATCACTGTTCCCTAACTGTTCCACTACCGACTTCCATTTCCACGAAGCAGGCCCAGCAGCTGGATTTTGCTGGTGTTCATACTCCACCCGAGTCCCCTCCCATCCCATCCACCCCCCTCGACCTTTCAGCATGCCTTTCCAGCCCTCTTTCTCTCATGTACTCCTCTAGTTACTGGAGCCAGAAGCTCTAGGTTCAAGTCCCACCCTCGGACCTGATGGCCAAGGAAGGAGCCTTCATAATGTGGACAAGCTGCACATCTTTCCGACACACATCAATGGCCGGCAGTGAGAGTGGGAGAGATTCCTGGTCAGCCCTGTGATGGAAAAACTCTGGAGCCTCTCCCATTACTATCCATAACTCCAGAGTACAACATGCATATAAAAATGTATGTTGCCACAGCAACCTGGGCTGCCTGGGTAATCTGTAACACAACACCACCATATGTCTAGTTTCCTCTTGGAAACAGCTTGCCTCAAACAGTACCTCATAGAATTTACAGTGCAGAAGGAGGGCATTCGGCCCATCGTGTCTGCACCGGCTCTTGGAAAGAGCACCCTACCCAAGTTCAACATCTCCACCCTATCCCCATAACCCAGTAATCCCACCCAACACTAAGGGCAATTTTTGGACACCAAGGGCAATTTATCATGGCCAATCCACCTAACCTGCACATCTGTGGACTGAAGGGGTGGCAAGCAGAGGCAGACGCTGGTTCCTCGTGACCGCTGGTCAACCCACCCAATGGTACTTACCCAGACCATGTGGTGGACACTGTACACGTCACTGTCTCCCATGTAGACCCTGATGGCGCGAAGTGTGAAGCCATACTTCTTTCCTGAGCGGTGGATGGTGATTGGGGATTTCAGACTCGTGACTGCAGGCGCGAAGTCCCGGCTGGGTGAGGAGTCCCGTGAAGACGGATTAGACGACAACGATCGTGGCGACATGGGGCTTGCGAGAGGTGAACTGGTGTGGGGATCTACTGGATATACAAAGAAGAGGCACAGTGGGAATGGCTGAGTGGCATAAACCATTTGTGCTAGAATTGAGCGCACCACCGGAGAACCCTCACAGCTGCGAGCTATACAGCTGGCTGCCTGGTTTTGGCCGCCACTGGGATTTCTGTCATGTTGGACAGTGCATGTTGGCAGGCTATTTAACTGTGGGTGCCATCAAAATTTAACCTAATCCAATGTTCACGCGATGCTCATATGTGAGGCGTAACGGTCGTTCAATAACAAACAGAAGGAGGAACCCAGACAGACATGTTCGCTTTCACTAACCCAGGGCAATATCAGTCTGTACAGAGCCCAGAATAACTACACCATGCTGGATAATTTATCACCCACTCATCGGGAAACACAAGGTTTTACATCATGCTCGGTATTGCTCGATATTAGTTCCTTGAGAAAAAGCAAAGAATTAAATGTTAAAACGAAGAATTAGGCACTTCCATTTACAGTCTGGTGCCCAACCATTTAAAGAGCCTGGAATCTGAAACAAAGGATTATACATGCTGAAAGCTTCCTCAGCCTCATGGCATTGTGGAGAGATGCTTAGCTATTTTTTTATTCTTTCATGTGACAGCAGACTTGCTGCCCATCCCCAAATGCTGCAACTGAGTGACTTGCTTGGTCATTTCTGAGGGCACTTAAGGGTTAACCACATTAGGGGCAGCACGGTAGCACAGTGGTTAGCACTGTTGCTTCACAGAGCCGGGGACCCGGCTTCGATTCCCGGCTTGGGTCACTGTCTGTGCGGAGTCTGCACGTTCTCCCCGTGTCTGCGTGGGTTTCCTCCGGGTGCTCCGGTTTCCTCCCACAAGTCCCGAAAGACGTGTTCATCAGGTGAAGTGGACATTCTGAATTCTCCCTCCGTGTACCCGAACAGGCGCCGGAATGTGGCGACTAGGGGCTTTTCACAGTAACTTCATTGCAGTGTTAATGTAAGCCTACTTGTGACAATAATAAAGATGATTATATTATTATAATGTCGGCCAGACCAGGTAAGAAAGCAGATTTACTTCACTGAAGGGCACATTAGGGAACCAAATGGGTTTTTACAACAATCGATGACAGTTCCAGAACGAATAATTAATTAAATCCCATGGTGGGATTTGAACCTGTGCCTTCAGCGGATTATCATAGATTTTACAGTGCAGAAGGAGGCCATTCGGCCCATCGGGTCTGCACCGGCTCTTGGAAAGAGCACCCTACCCAAGGTCAACACCTCCACCCTATCCCCATAACCTAGTATCCCCACCAAGGGCAATTTTGGACACTAAGGGCAATTTATCATGGCTAATCCACCTAACCTGCACATCTTTGGACTGTGGGAGGAAACCGGAGCACCCGGAGGAAACCCGCGCACACACGGGGAGGATGTACAGACTCCGCACAGACAGCGACCCAAGCCGGGAATCGAACCTGCGACCCTGGAGCTGTGAAGCAATTGTGCTATCCACTACCGTGCTGCTCCTCTGGATTACATGACCACGATCTCCCCACTCCATACCTGCAGGGATCATGACTGACAGAGCGGTGGCCGATGCTGATTTAATGACCTTGTTCACGGGCCGGGAGGCCCGCTTCTCGGCTGAATCCCCTGACAGCTGCTGGTGTCGCGCTCTGCGCACCGCCAGGTCACTCGTTGCCTTCGTCGAGAAAGAATCTGTTTCCTTGGAAACGGTGCATAGGGAGTCACTCAACTTCACTGGCCTCCCAGCTGAAATCAAATTGAAACCATTTAGCAGGAAGGCACGCAAAAGTTCACTTAGATTCTAACAGTTTTGCTTTTTTCCAGGGCGCATTCTCTGCCCTTCCACAGGAGTGAGTGGTCAAAATAGTAGCCATGTGATTTGTTTAATGTCCACCTCAAAGAGGGTCTCATGCAAAATAAGTTATTAACGTAGGGAATGTGGTGTTCTTGGTGTTGTTTATTTCAAGATGGTTGGCGCAGTGTTCACGAAGACCACAAGATAGCTTGAACTTAAACAAAGCGATACATTTATTAACACTACTAATTTGGATTTGACGCGTACTCCTAAAGATTAATAACATTTAACTACACTCATCTACAGCTAATCCTAATACTGATAGAAACTATGATTTGCTCTCACTTACACTATTTGTACATTTCACTCTCTATAGCTAACTCCTGCACCCACACTCCCCACTAGGCTTAGCAGCACTGCCTTATATAGTTGTAACTGTAGCTCTCTCTAGTGGCTACTCTAGACACTTCATTAACCCTTGCAGTTCCTACATTTATGAGAATACCACAGGGGCGTGTTTGGTCTTCACTCAGTAATTGCGTGGTATAAAATCAGGGACTCGCTGTGTGGGGAATTGAAAACCTCAAGAGCAACAGCGGGCAGCATGGTAGCACATGTGGCTAACACTGTGGCTTCACAGCTCCAGGGTCCCAGGTTCGATTCCCTGCTGGGTCACTGTCTGTGCGGAGCCTGCACGTTCTCCCCGTGTCTGCGTGGGTTTCCTCCGGGTGCTCAGGTTTCCTCCCACGGTCCAAAGACGTGCAGGTTAGGTGGATTGGCCGTGATAAATTGCCCTTAGTGTCCAAAAAGGTTAGGAGGGGTTATTTGGTTACGGGGATAGGGTGGAAGTGAGGGCTTAAGTGGGTCAGTGCAGACTCGATGGGCCGAATGGTCTCCTTCTGCGCTGTATGTTCTATGTTCTAAGACCCAATCACATCAAATTGCGGCACTTCAGGGCCTTCAGAGTGAATAACATCAGTCTGGATTGTTGAACAGCTAGTGAGTTAATAGTGATACTGGTGAGTTAATAGTGATACTGATGATTGCGAGGTATGGCTGTGAAAGGTCCAAAATGGAATTGGTTGATCCTATTGGTCAGTATGCTGCCCTTTGACATCTGAGGCCTAGGTTCAAAACCAATCCAGATTGAGGGGGCAGAAATCTCCTTTCTCTCTCTCACACTCACTGCTGTAAAGGTACATATGAAATAAGCTTGGGCACTATCAGCCGAGTCAGTAAGCTGCAGGTCTATGTCACACAACAGTAATGGGTAATAAGTTGACAATCGCACTCGGAGAAGTGAGAGGGACGAATGGTGTGGGAAATGGAAATGGCAAACAGGTGCAGCAGGGCGGATTCATTTGTGATTTTTGTTAAGATCTATTATTCCTATTTATTTCCATTGAGTATTTATGCATGTCCTATGTTTTTTTCATGTATGGAACAATCTGTCTGGACTGTACGCAGAACAATATTTTTCACTGTACCTCGGTACACGTGACAATAAATCAAATCCAATTCAATTCAATGGTGCAATGTAGAGGAAGCTTTAGTCGGCATCTATACCTGACCTGGTAATACTTGCTGTTCAGATGCGGTACAAACATAAAATCTACTTCATAGTAGCAAGACATACCTCTACAGCGTTGGAGTAAACAAAAATGTTAAAACCAATTTTTCCTGAAGGACTACTTCACATTCTTCAAGGATCTGAGCTTGTCCAATATGTCGGACAACAAAATAAAAGGTTTTGGGTTCCTTTCTCCAGAAAAGAGAAGGCAGATCTGAAATAGGTCTTCAATATTATCAGAGGGATTTGATAAGATAGACGTAGAGTACTGATGGGGAGTTAAAAATCAGTTGCCTTAAATATCAGACAGTAACCAACAAATCCAGTGGGGAATTCAGGGGGGAATATTTTTACCCAGAGAGTGGTGGGAATGTGGAACTCGTTACTGTTATGGTCTGTGACCTTGCTGTTGCAATGATGCACACAGAACATGTGGTGACTTAATTAGAATGATGGTTTATTGATGAACACGTGGAAAGATAACAAACAGAATACTATACAGACTAGGTACCGTGAACTCTCCTGAAACGACCCTATGTGCGACAGTCCTGTTGTACACCTTACTACCAACTGATGGGTGTCTCACGTGAGGTGACCGATCTCTGGCGCCACCAGCTGGTGTTGGAGGTCGCATTATTAACTAAATACAATACTATTCACAGGCAAATCACCACAGCTATACAGGGAATAGTGGAGGCGAATAGTATAGATACATTTAAAGGGAAGCTGGATAAACACATAAGGGAGAAAGGAATAGGAGGATATGCTGATAGCTTGGAGGAAGAGGGTTGGGAAGAGGTTAATGTGGGGCATAAACATCAACAAAAGTACTATTCTTTAAATTCAAGCAGAAAATGTTACCAGACTGGCATCAACCATTGCACTGACCATTGATAAGAGAGCAGGCATCCCATACCTGGGAATGTTGGACTGTTGCCAGTGTTTCCCGCAGAGACGGCGCTCTGTCCTTCCATATCTTTCTGCCGTGGCTCCAACTGGCTGGCCTGATCCTGGACTGGCGTCACCGTCTGCACTTCCTGGTGTTTGTGCGTCACCTCCGTGTCGTCCTCGAGGGGCGTGGCAAACTTGTGAGTGTCCATGAGTGCAGAGAACCTGCGGCGGACGGTGAGAGGAGGGCTGGAGTCACTCTCGCCGTAAGATGACTCCGAGGCCGAGAGACGCTTCCTGAAAAGAGCGAAGGTGGGAGAAAAGACAGGAGAGCAAACATAAACCTCAGAGCCCCCCGAGGCAGCACGGCGATCACCTCCCCCTCCCTCTCCCACCGTCATCCCAAAGCAATATCAGGGGCTGGTTTAGCACACTGGGCTAAATCGCTGGCTTTTAAAGCAGGCCAACAGCACGGTTCAATTCCCGTACCAGCCTCCCCGAACAGGCACCGGAATGTGGCAACTAGGGGCTTTTCACAGTAACTTCATTGAAGCCTACTTGTGACAATAAGCGATTTTCATTTCATTTCATTTCATAAACTAATTCATTCACTTTAAAACAAAACCAAAAATGGCGAGGCCGGAAATCACTCAGCATGTCCGGCAGCATCCCAGTGGATCAAAGAGTGAGACATTGGGAGAAATTGGCCACATTCATGGTCAAAGTAGTGACTTTTAAACAGCATTCCAAAGGAGGAGGGTGGAGATAATAAGAATAATCTTTATTAGTGTCACAAGTAGGCTTACATCAACACTGCAATGAAGTTACTGTGAAAATCCCCTAGTCGCCACATTCCAGCGCCTGTTCGGGTGCACTGAGGGAGAATTCAGAATGTCCAATTCACCTAACAGCACATCTTTCGGGACTGTGGGAGGAAACCGGAGCACCCGGAGGAAACCCACGCAGACACGGGGAGAACGTGCAGACTCCGCACAGACAGTGACCCAAGCCGTGAATCGACCATGGCGCTGTGAAGCAATGGTGCTAACCACTGCACTACCGTGCAGCCCAAGAGTCTGGAGAAGAAACCCCAGAGCTTAGGGAATAGGCAGCTGAAGGAACAGCCGCCAATGGCATGTTATGGAAGTGGGTGACGCACAAAAGGCTAGAGAGTTGGAGAGGCGTTGACATCTCACAGGGTTGCAGGTCAGGAGGATGTTTTCGAGGTAGTGAGGGATTGATGATGAAGACAATTATTTTAACAAGGATTGAGGAAGGAGCATGAGTGGCAGACTTGAAGCTTGGAGTTAAGACGAGAGGAAACTTCAACGCAGCAATATAGCTGCCCTACGTACATCTCTGGAGAGCTTGTCCTCCAGCTCTTGTCCCGGGTGCCAAGGGAGCTTAGGCCCTCCATCTTGTCACTCTTTTCCTCCTTATGCTTGTTCAGGTTGCGGCGGGTGACCACCGGGGCTTTCTGCTCCTCGTGCTGGGTGAGACGCTCCATACTGCTGTAGACCTGTACACATCGCAGCCCAGTGTTAGCATAACTCAGTGCCCCCCCCGCGCCCACCCTCCCCCCCCCCCCCCACCCCCCGGCCACACGTGCATAAAGGTGAGGTCTGGGAGGGGTACTGACACCTATTCAACCAAACCCCAACACCTTCAGGCGAGAAAACTGGAGGGGGAGAAAGGAATTTCTCAACCCACGGGAATCATTGGCCGGACTTTTCCAGCTCCTCACGCCAGCAGGATCTCCCAGTTCTGCCGATGTGAATGGAGATTTCAATGGCTCGTCAGCCCTGCAATCTGGTCATTCTCACAACGCTGATGTGGGAGCTTGCTGTGCGCAAACTGGCTGCTGACTTTCCAACATTATAACAGCGACTACACCTCAGAAGTACCTCACTGTCTGCAAGGCAATTCGGGACAGGCTGAAGTCATGAAAGGCGCTATATAAATGCAATCCCCTGGAGACGGCCTGCTGGGAAATGGTATTTACCTGGGGCGAAATTCTCCTACCCGCCCCGCCACATTTCTGCCCCGACCGGCCGGCGGGAGTCTCCGTAACACCGGCCGGTCAATGGGGTTTCCCATTGTGGGGCAGCCCCACGCCGTCGGGAAACCCCCGGGCGCCGGCAAAACGGAGACTCCCGCCGGCGGAGAATGACGCCCCTGGTTCCTGATTAACTTCAATGGTCAGAATGTCACAACAACAAAAATGTGAGCCTTTGATGGAAGAAAACATCCCAGGAGCATTCTCGGGCAAAATCTAACATTTTATTAGATATTAGGACAGCTGATTAAAAAGCTTGGTTAAGAGAGTGTAATTGAGAAGGAGAGTCAGAACAGTTTATTTAGGAAGTGAATTCCAGGTGTTGGGGTCCACTTTGGTTTTGTGACGGGTAGGTCGTGCCTCACAAACCTTATTGAGTTCTTTGAGAAGGTGACCAAACAGGTGGACGAGGGTAAAGCAGTTGATGTGGTGTATATGAATTTCAGTAAAGCGTTTGATAAGGATCCCCACGGTAGGCTATTGCAGAAAATACGGAGGCATGGGATTGAGGGTGATTTAGCGGTTTGGATCAGAAATTGGCTAGCTGTAAGAAGACAGAGGGTGGTGGTTGATCGGAAATGTTCAGCCTGGAGTTCAGTTACTAGTGGTGCACCACAAGGATCTGTTTTGGGGCCACTGCTGTTTGTTATTTTTATAAATGACCTGGAGGAGGGCGTAGAAGGATGGGTGAGTAAATTCGCGGATTACACTAAAGTTGATGGAGTTGTGGACAGTGCGGAAGGATGGTGCAGGTTACAGAGGTACATAGATAAGCTGCAGAACTGGGCTGAGAAGTGGCAAATGGAGTTTCGTGCAGAAAAGTGTGAGGTGATTAATTTTGGAAGGAGTAACAAGAATACAGAGTACTGGACTAATGGTAAGATTCTTGGTAGTGTGGATGAGCCGAGAGATCTCGGTGTCCATGTACATAGATCCCTGAAAGTTGCCACCCAGGTTGATAAGGTTGTTAAGAAGGCGTACGGTGTGTTAGCTTTTATTGGTAGAGGGATCGAGTTTCGGAGCCATGAGGTCATGTTGCAGCTGTACAAAACTCTGGTGCAGCCGCATTTGAAGTATTGCGTGCAGTTCTGGTTGCCGCATTATAGGAAGGATGTGGAAGCATTGCAAAGGGTGCAGAGGAGATTTACCAGGATGTTGCCTGGTACGGAGGGAAGATCTTATGAGGAAAGGCTGAGGGACTCGAGGCTGTTTTCGTTAGAGAGAAGAAGGTTAAGAGGTGACTTAATAGAAGCATACAAGATGATCAGAGGATTAGATAGGGTGGACAGTGAGAGCCTTTTTCTCGGATGGTGATGGCTAACACGAGGGGACATAGCTTCAAATTGAGGGGAGATAGATATAGGACAGATGTCAGAGGTAGGTTCTTTACTCAGTGAGTAGTAGGGGCGTGGAATGCCCTGCCTGCAACAGTAGTGGATGCGACAACATTAAGGGCATTTAAATGGTCATTGGATAGGCATATGGACGATAAGGGATTAGTGTAGATGGGCTTTAGAGTGGTTTCACAGGTCGGCGCAACATCGAGGGCCGAAGGGCCTGTACTGCGCTGTAATGTTCTATTGTTCTATAAATTGGAGGTGACAGTTATATCGGAGGGTCGTGGGGCTGGAGGAGATTACAGAGTTAGGGAGGGACAAGGCCATGGAAACAAGGATGAGAATTTTAAATTGGAGGCACGGGTGCGTCTGGAACCAATATTGGTCAGTGAGTGCAGCGGTGCTGGGTGAATGGGACTTGGATGTGAATTTTGATGTGGCGGAGCTTTGGAGAAACTCAAGGTTTACGGAGGGCAGCATGCTGGTGCAGAGTTTTCCAAAACGCTAGAACAGAGGTGTCCGGGGCACTGAAGTGAAATATGGGGCTGGATTCTCCGATTGCCGACGCCAAAATCACGTTCGGCGATTGGCCGGAGAATCCGTTTTTACGCCGAAATCGGGGGCGGAGCCGTTTATTGGAGGAGTAAGCTGCACGCCATTGGGACGGCCTCAGGACGTCCCCCGATGCTCCCCCCCCCCCCCCCCCGATGGGCTGACTTCCTGACAGCGTCGGTCGCGTGTCCTCGCAGTGTTCTGGAACCTCGCGTGGCAGCTGCGGACCGTCCAGCGCCACCACAGTCCGGGGGGGGGGGGGTGCGTGTTCCGCTGGCCGGGGAGGCTTCAGGCAGGGGGTGGGGAGACTGGTGGGGGTTGGGCTGGGGGTGGCTAGGGGGGGATTTCAGGGGGGCACTACCTGGCAGGTTGTACGGTGCAGGCTGCCGCCATGCCCATGCGCGACCACGGACCCGGCCATTCTGCATCTGTATCTGCAGGTAAAGCCTACTTGGCACGGGCTCCTAGCCCCCCACCGGGCGTAACATCGGTGCGGGGGGTGCCGCCGACATTTTGGTCGTAAGAGCAGACGCTTCCTCAGTCCATAGCCGCAAAATCAGAGAATCCAGCCCATGGTTCCCTTATTTCCACATGTTATGGGTGTGAGGACCAGATGGGGGCGTGCTGGTTTTCTCCTTCACTCTGTGCTGTAATAATACTGGAAACCTGTAGGTGTCACTGCACGCTCTCAAAACCCCACAGAGAGAAACTGTGGAGAAAGAATGGGAATAATGTATGGAGGACAGAATGGCCAGTGCCCTCAGCCTATTGAGCCTCGTCTTAGGAACGCAGCATGTACAACATGCCATTGATTCATCTGAGCTCTTTTAAAAGGAAAGTTTTGGGGAGTATCTCTTGATCAAAGTATTCCTCAAATTTATAGATTTGGAGGAAAAAATACTTGGAAATGTACATTTTACAAACTAAGATTATCTCAAATTTTTCGCCATTTTGAGTCTCTTTCTGCAGGAGAGCCAGTGACTTCTAGGACAGGAATGGTGGTCTACATGTTGCCCGGCTCTTGTCCTGTCTGGGGTTGAACTATTAAAATCAGTGAGTGGGGCAGATCTTAGAGCCAAGCTATAAAATGCTAACAAGACCTATTGGCGCCGACCTCAGTAGTTGTCCAGCTGGGCATTCTGCGTGAAATACATGGACCATGTCATGCACCCACTGTTTTGAAACCCTGGCCACAACAACAATCGGATCCAAGGGAAGGGCAAATGGATTTATATTCGCAGAAATACCTTAATAAATCGAGGTGAGCAGGAGGAAAACTGTCGAATTTCTACTGGCTCATCTTCATTTGTGTCATCTTCATCGTAGGAATTGACATGGTGATATCGATCAGACCGGGCTGCAGAGAGAGAGAGAGGGGCACCATTTCAGTGAGGGAATGATATGCCACTCTTCCCTCTTACCACCCAACACCCAATCCCCACTCCCCCCCCCCCCCCCCACCACCACCAAACCTGGCCACCTTGCCCAATGCTCTTCCTGATTGTGGTTTTCCTGGACTGCAACCGACTCACCAGCACGCTAACAGCAACCTCCCCGCCCCCCCCCCCCCACTTTCATCATCGCTGCTACCCAGACAGATGCGAGGGGGTCGGTTAAGAATTGGTACAGACAGGGGCAGCACGGTGGCACGGTGGGTTAGCGCTGCTGCCTCACGGCGCCGAGGTCCCAGGTTCGATCCCGGCTCTGGGTCACTGTCCGTGTGGAGTTTGCACATTCTCCCCCTGTTTGCGTGGGCTTCGCCCCCACAACCCAAAGATGTGCAGGGTAGGTGGATTGGCCACGCTAAATTGCCCCTTAATTGGAAGAAAAAAAAGAATTGGGGACTCTAAATTTATTTTAAAAAAGAATTGGTATAGATTGCCCTCCGAACTTTCCTTTCCCCCTTGAAAAAGGCACCTCTCTTGTTTTCGACATATCCCCAAGCAGCAGGCCGAGATCAGGCACTCAGTGGAGCAGTCAATCCATAGGCGAAGTCTCTTCTGTTCTGCTGGGCACTACTGAATCTCATCACTTTTGAGTCCCAAACAATTGAGTTTTTAATAAAGGGATCCTAAATCCTGACCACCTCCAGTCATGTCCCAGCCCCCAACTCAAGGCTTTGCTTAGTAGAAAAACACTTGCTATCAAAGTAACTGGTGTCTTCCTCTGACTCCAGATGGGGAATGAACTCTGCCTTCTGACGCAGCAAGCTGGTCCAGTCCAGGTCTTTGAAGAAACCGTGTTGCTTGACTTCATAGGTGCCTCCTACAGCAAGAAGAGGAATGAGCGTTAGGAGAACTCAAGATTAGAAATGTCCAGGAGGTTTTGATATTTAGATATGAACTGTGTGACTGTATGACTGTGTGGCCAAATTCCTCTCCAACTCGATTTTCAAATTTGCTGATGACACCACCGTAGTGGGTCAGATTTCAAACAATGACGAGACAGAGTACAGGAATGAGATAGAGAATCTGGTGAACTGGTGCGACGACAATAATCTCTCCCTCAATGTCAACAAAACAAAGGAGATTGGCATCGACTTCAGGAAGCGTAGTGGAGAACATGCCCCTGTCTACATCAATGGGAACGAAGTAGAAAGGGTCGAGAGCTTTAAGTTTTGAGGTGTCCAGATCACCAACAACCTGTCCTGGTCCCCCCATGCCGACACTATTGTTAAGAAAGCCCACCAACGACTCTACTTTCCCAGAAGACTAAGGAAATTTGGCATGTCAGCTACAACTCTCACCAACTTTTACAGATGCACCATAGAAAGCATTCTTTCTGGTTGTATCACAGCTTGGTATGGAACCTGCTCTGCCCAAGACCGCAAGAAACTACAAAAGGTCGTGAATGTAGCCCAGTCCATCATGCAAACCAGCCTCCCATCCATTGACTCTGTCTATAATTCCCGCTGCCTCGGAAAGGCAAGCAGCATAATTAAGGACCCCATGCACCCCGGACATACTCTCTTCCACCTTCTTCCGTCAGGAAAAAGATACCAAAGTTTGAGGTCACGTACCAACCGACTCAAGAACAGCTTCTTCCCTGCTGCCATCAGACTTTTGAATGGACCTACCTCGTATTAAGTTGATCTTTTCTCTACACCCTAGTTATGACTGTAACATTACATTCTGCAGTCTCTCCTTCCTTCTCTATGTACGGTACGCGTTGTCTGTACAGCATGCAAGAAACCATACTTTTCACTGTATACATGTGACAATAATAAATCAAATCAAATCAAATGAACAATATAGAGTTGTAGAGGAGCTCCATTGAGTTTTCCCAATGGGCTATGATGGATGTGTTCGGCGGACTGGTGTGGACCACGGATAATGGGTGTGAGAACCAGAAAGAATAGGAAACTGATCAAGCATGGCAATGGCCGCCATCCTAGAATCACCAATGCTGCCTTCATGGTAAGAAATCCACAGAGCCCGGGTGATTGGAAGAAACAGAGATTTCTCCGCCAGGACCGGGCGAGCCCTTCCAACTCTACATAAATCCAAAAATAACGGAGCCTACGCAGGGTCAACCAGAATTAATATTGAATGTACCCTGAGCAGGCTGAAGCAAAGATTCAGCTCACCGACACACATTAAATGAGGATATTAGGACCACTTTTATGAATTGATACTCCCGGCTGATTCAGACAATGAGTTCCGTAACATGCAGTGTTTTCTACATACGGGTTGATTCTGTGTGTGGAAGCAATCTCGTATCCAGGCCTTCATCTTCAAACCCGAGACAGAACTGTCACCAGCTGACTGAGGTCACGAACATAAATGGTTTTTCAATTCTGTTTGTCGATGGGAGGTCACTAACAACTTCAAAAGCAGAGCAGTAACCTCGACCCCTGGAGTGTAGAATTTCTCCAACATTAAACATCCAGCAGCTTTTAGCTCATTGAGATAATAGTCACTGCCAGATAAATACGCCACTGATTTTGCGGAAGTGCTAGGCTTCCATCTCAATTTCCATTAACATAAAAATTGCCAATTTGAACCTCTTTGTGCCCCAACCTCTTTAATAACATCTCAGCAATTCAGGCTTAACAGCACGCACTTAACACAATCTGTATTGCAACAAAAGTGATTAGATTTAAAATTGTGCTGAGTTTGTCCGCGAAACTTGGCAGTAGATGGTCCGGATTTAATGCGACGAGCATTACAAAGAGGGCAATTATCAAAGTGTGCAATGCTTACATCAGGAATGTTAGGAAATGACAGCGAGTGGAAGCTGCCTAAAATGGGAATGAATGGAAGGGTTTGACTCATTAGCTTACTATACACCCACAGTGAATGGAAAAGAACAATACAGGAACAGGCCCTTCGGCCCTCCAAGCCTGTACCGGTCATGATAGCAACCTTGGCCAAAACCCTCAACACCGTATCGCCGTATCGCTCTATACCCATCCTATCCATGTATTTGTCAAGATGCCTTTTGAACGCCGTTAATGTATCTGCCCTGGCAACGCGTTCCAGGCACTCACCACCCTCGGTGTAAAAAACCTGCCTCGCACATCTCCTCTAAACTTTGCCCCACAGATCTTAAACCTATGCCCCCTGGTGTGTGACCCCTCCACCCTGGGAAAGACTGTCTGCCCATCCACTCTATCCAAGCCGCTCATAATCTTGTAGACATCTATCAGGTCACCCCTCAACCTCCGTCTTTCTAATGAAAGTAGTCTGAGCCTATTCAGCCTCTCTGCATAGCTAACACCCTCCAGACCAGGCAACATCCTGGTAAACCTCCTCTGCACCCTCTCCAAAGCCTCCACATCCTTCCGGTAGTGTGGCGACCAGAATTGAGCGCAATATTCCGAGTGCGGCCTTACCAAGGTTCTATACAACTGTAGCATGACTTGCCAGTTTTTATGCTCAATGCCCCGTCCAATGAAGGCAAGCATTCCGTATGCTTTCTTGACCACCTTGTCCATTTGCGTTGCCACTTTCAAAGATCTGTGGATCTGCAACCCCAGATCTCGCTGACTTCCTATATTCCTAAGAGTTTTGCCATTTACAGTATATTTCCCCTCTATGCTAGACCTACCAAAATGCATTACCTCACATTTGTCCGGATTAAACTTCATTTGCCATTTCTCTGCCCAAGTCTCCAACCTATCTATGTCCTGCTGTATCCTCTGACAATCCTCAACACTATCCGTAACTCCACCAACCTTGGTGTCATCCACGAACTTACTAATCAGACCAGCTACATTTTCCTCCAAGTCGTTTATGTATACTACAAACAAGAGATGCCTCACCACAGATCCTTGTGGAACATCACTAGTCACAATCTTCCATTCAGTAAAACAAAGAAGCAGTTAAACATTTACTCCATCCACCATCAGCACAAATGGCAGCAGTGTGTACCATCTGCAAGATGCACTGCATCAACTCGCCTTCAACAGTTACTTCCAAACAAGCGACATTGACCACCTAGAAGAACAAGGACAGCAGAGAACATAAATCCTCCAAGTTCCCGTCCAAGCCACACAACATCCTGACTTGGAATTATACTATTGCTGGGTCAAAATCCTGCAACGGCCTCCCTAACAGCAAAGTGGATGTACCTACACCACATGGACTGCCATGGTTCAAGAAGGTAGTTCAGCACCATCCTCCTAAAGGCAATTAGGATGGGCAATGAAGGGGTGGCACGCTGGTGCAGTGGTTAGCACTGCTGCCTCACAGCGCAGAGGACCCAGGTTTGATCCCGGCCCTGGGTTACTGACCGTGTGGTGTTTGCATATTCTCCCCATGTCTGTGTGGGTCTCACCCCCACAACCCAAAGATGTGTACCCCCACTGTGTATGAGTGGTGTGTAGAGTGTTGTGTACGGGTGGTGTGTACGGGTGGTGTGTACGGGTGGTGTGTACGGGTGGTGTGTACGGGTGGTGTGTACGGGTGGTGTGTACGGGTGGTGTGTACGGGTGGTGTGTACGGGTGGTGTGTACGGGTGGTGTGTACGGGTGGTGTGTACGGGTGGTGTGTACGGGTGGTGTGTACGGGTGGTGTGTACGGGTGGTGTGTACGGGTGGTGAGTACGGGTGGTGTGTACGGGCGGTGTGTACGGGTGGTGAATCAACAGTGTATCACCACATATCCTTCAGAAATGTTATCTGTGAGAATATTTCAATGTACATCAGGATAAAACATTAAACGGTGACTGCACTCTAAAAGTACTTCATTGACTGTAGAGCACTTTAAACCATCCTGAGGTTATGAAAGGTCCTGTATAAACACAAGTTATTTCTGAAGTTAAAGCAACGCAGACAGCAATTTGAAAAGCTCACTTTAAGCAAGGGTGTGAAAATAGCTAGTCATTATTTGCAAATTGGATTTCCAGTTAAGGATAATGACAGAGCTGGCGGCAGAAGGATAGTGCGAGCAAGGAAAGATCCCAGTCCGATACAGTGACCCCAGGCGGGGTGTGGTTGCCTACCTGTCCCCAGCCTGTCCAGTGGGTTTGGCTGCAGGAGGCTGGAAATGAGATGTTGTGCATCCGCTGGGAGAGCCTCATCGCCATCAGGCCACATAATATCATCTAGAAACAAGAGGCAACATTAGACACTGGACACATGATGGGGATTGCCACTCATGGTGCTTTATACTTGGTGTTAAAACTTTGTTGACTATTTCCCCCAAATCCCAGTTGCAGCCTCTCATGTGAATAAAAATGCTGCTGTTCCACTTCCCATTCAACAGTTTTCCTTTTCTGAAACAAGTGGTTCTCTGGAACTTTAGTTAATAATATAACTATATAATAATAATCTTTATTGACATAAGTAGGCTTACATTAACACTGAAATGAAGTTACTGTGAAAGCCCCTAGGCGCCACATTCCATGTTCGGGTACACGGAGGGAGAATTCAGAATGTCCAATTCACCTAACAAGCACGTCTTTCGGGACTTGTGGGAGGAAACCGGAGCACCCGGAGGAAACCCACGCAGACACGGAGAGAACGTGCAGACTCCGCACAGACAGTGACCCAAGCCGGGAATCGAACCTAGGACCCTGGCGCTGTGAAGCAACAGTGCTAACCACTGTGCTACCGTGCCGCCCCAGAGGTATTCTGCCTTTCACTCTATCATGAACCATTCCTTCGGTCTTACCTCCCTCCCCCCACCCGTTCCCTGCCTCCTGTACCCGCTGTATCAATTTTTTCCGATTCTGATGGAAGGTCACAGATCTGAAACACTGGGCGAAATTCTCCCGAAACGGCGCGATGTCCGCCGACTGCCGCCCAAAACGGCGCCAATCAGACGGGCATCGCACCAAAGGTGCAGAATGCTCCGCATCTTTGGGGGCCGAGCCCCAACATTGAGGGGCTAGGCCGATGCCGGAGGAATTTCCGCCCCGCCAGCTGGTGGAAACGGCCTTTGTTGCCCCGCCAGCTGGCGCGGAAATGAAATCCCCGGGCGGCGCATGCGCGGGAGCGTCAGCGGCCGCTGACAGTTTCCCATGCATGCGCAGTGGAGGGAGTCTCTTCCGCCTCCACCATGGTGGAGATCGTGGCGGAGGCGGAAGGGAAAGAGTGCCCCCAAGGCACAGGCCCGCCCGCGGATCGGTGGGCCCCGATCGCGGGCCAGGCCACCATGGGGGCACCCCCTGGGGCCAGATTGCCCCGCGCCCGCCCCAGGACCCCGGAACCCGCCCACGCCGCCTTGTCCCGCCGTTCAAAAGGTGGTTTAATCCACGCCGGCGGGACAGGCAATTTATCGGCGGGACTTCGGCCCATCTGGGCCGGAGAATCGAGCGGGGGGCCCGCCAACCGGCGCGGCCCGATTCCCGCACTCGCCGAATATCCGGTGCCGGCGACTTCGGCAACCGGCAGGGGCGGGATTCACGGCAGCCCCCGGCGATTCTCCAACCCGACGGGGGGTCGGAGAATGACGCCCATGAACTCTGTTTCTCCGTCCACAGGTGCTGCTGACCTGCTGAGTATTATCTGCAATTTCTCTTTCATTTCCGATTTCCAGCATCCACAATTATTTTGGTTTCAGGGTAAATCCCCGTTTCCTGGATTTACTGAAGCAAGAAGGAGGGATGGCTTCTCGATGGTGTCCAGTGTGTCAAGTAACACGTTTTCTGTTCTGATAATCAGATGCAAGAGTTCAGGATCTGAATGATCCTCACAAGCTGTGATTTGAGAGCTAACTCCTGAGAAGGCCCAATTGTTTTTTTGAAACCTGGTGCATGACACAATACCATGACACTAAGCTTTAGTTCAAAGCGGCAAGGACTTGCCCCAATGGAGTCTGATGTAATTTGCCCTCGAGCCTTGGTAACAATGCATCGAACTGGGCTTTAGTTGGTGGAATAATTTTAGGAATGAGTTTATTGGGATTAGGTATCAGATGAATCCTCTATGACAGGGCCATAAAACCAAGACAGCTCATTTATAGAATTTACAGCGCAGAAGGAGGCCATTTGGCCCATCGGGTCTGCACCGGCTCTTGGAAAGAGCACCCTACCCAAGCCCACACCTCCACCCTATCCCCATAACCCAGTAACCCCACCCAACACGAAGGGCAATTTTGGACACTAAGGGCAATTTAGCACAGCCAATCCACCTAACCTGCACATCTTTGGACTGTGGGAGGAAACCGGAGCACCCGGAGGAAACCCACGCACACACGGGGAGAACGTGCAGACTCCGCACAGACAGTGACCGAAGCCGGGAATCGAACCTGAGATCCTGGAGCTGTGAAGCAATTGTGCTAACCACTATGCTACCGTGCTGCCCATGAACCCAGTACTGACCAACCCAGTAGCTCTTCCTAAAAACTTTAAAAATAAACCTGGAAAGTTAGGTCAGGAATACTTAACACATTTATGGACAGGCATTTTATCTCTTCACCTTACAGTAGGATTGTCCAAACATTTTTGCCTCATGCCAGCAAATATACAGGGGTCAATTATAACATTTAGACCCCATTTCCTTTGATTTCCATACACCATTGGGCAGTAAGGAATTTAGTATTCTGATTTATTCATCTATGAGGCAACAATGTCAAGAACAGGCCAATCCAAATTTCCCACCCATCAAAATTCAAACCAACTGAGAAACAAGCACAATTAGTATTGAGTTGTCTGGGCTTCAGGAGCCAATTTATTGCCAGGATCTATAGGTTGCATGATCACAGTTCAAACATCGCTACCCAAGAGCTTATAACGTAGCATGGGCACAATCAGCAAGTGGATCACACAGCCCAACTGGATTCCATACTTACCGCTGATGACTTGGCCAAATAATTCCTCGGGTGTGTCGCCAAAGAAGGGAACACACCCCACCAGGAACTCGTACAGTATGATGCCCATTGCCCACCAGTCGACTGGCTTCCCATACCCCTGTCGCACGATTACCTCGGGGGCGATGTACTCAGGAGTGCCACAAACCTGCAACAGTCAAGACTGTAAGAAACTGCAGAGAGTCGTGAACACAGCCCATCACACGAACCCACCTCCCATCCATTGAGTCCGTCTACACCTCCCGCTGCCTTGGGAAAGCGGGCAGCATAATCAAGGACCCCTCCCAATCGGTTATTCTCTCTCCCAACCTCCTCCATCGGGCAGGAGATACAAAAGTCTAAGAACACGGACTAACAGGTTCAAAAGCAGTTTCTTCCCCTCTGTTAGCAGACACCTAAACAACCCTCTTATGGACTGATCTGATCTCTTCACGCATCGTCGCTACTGAGTAGTCCTACACTCTGTATGCTTCACCCGATGCCTGTGTCTATGTATTTACATTGTGTATTTATGTATGTCCTATGTTTTTTCATGAATGGAACGTTATGTCTGAACAATACTTTTCACTGTACCTCAGTACAGGTGACAATAAATCAAATCAATGTCAGGGTATCTTGAAGCCAGCTACTTTGCCCTTCTTGTGCATCACCCCTCTGCCCCCCCCCCCCCCCCCCCCCCCCCCCCTCACCTGACCCTACCATTGGCAGCTGTGCATTCAGCCACAAGGTCCCACTCTCTGAAGCTCCTTCTCTAAAACCCCTCTGCCATCCAACGCACTCCCCCCCATTCGGACCCTCCTTACTCAGTTGGCCAAACCTTTGGTTAGGCCTCCTTCTATACCTTAGAGTGCATTTTTCTCACGTGTTTGTGAAGTGCCTTGCGATGTAGTTCTGTCTTAAAAACAACTTGTAATTCCTTTTAGAAGTAAAATCTAAACGTTGCCACCATCCCCAAAGGACCATCGGTTGCTCTCCCCTTTGAGGGGGAGAGCTGACTGGTGGTGATTTAACCTGAGGGTCACCACACCTCAGGCGAGGGGCAAGATTGAGAGGCGGGGCCTTAATGAATAACCTCAGCCGGTGCTTTTAGAAGACAAACAACACAACTGAAGGTTTGAACCGGGATGTCAACTAAAATAGTTTATTTAATTCCTGGATTATTGCTTGTCCAAAATGCATTAATTCTCAGTACTTCCCCAGCTTTCAAGCATAATGATCTGTGAGCAGATGGAGTTCAGCATGAGGCCATCCACTGTGGAGCTAACATAGAAAGATCAGAGTATTTTCCAAATGGTGAAAAGCGAGGAGCTGCGGAGGAGTAGAGCGATTTACAGGTTCATGAACAGAAATAGAAAGACATGCATATAGTGTTTTGCACGACCACCAGATATCTTAAAGCGCTTGAGAGCCAATGAAGAACTTTTGTGACGTAAGAAAGGTGTAATGACCACAAACAGCAATGTGATAATGATGTTTTTTTTTGTCATGTTGATGAGGAATAAATATTGTTCAGGACAGCAGGGATAACTCCGCTGCCCTTCACTGAAATAATGCCGGGGATTACATCCGCTGCTGAAGATATCTGAAAGACTGTGCCTCTGACAGCACAGCACTCCCTCGGTGCTGCAGTCGACTGCCAGCTTTAATTTTTATGCTCAAAGACTGGAGTGAGACATGAACCCAGAACCACGTGACTGGGAAACGGGAATGCCACCATCGTAGCCGACACTGCATAAAAACTAAATCAGTAAAAACTAGTGGACAGGTACATAAAGTAATTTAAAAAACGAATGGGGCAAACAGCTTGTTGTTTGGGAAGCTGACGCCTCGCGATCAGTCTGTTCTTCACTCAGAAAGAACATGCAAAAGATCTGTATGAAGTGTAGATAATCATTTGGCAATACCGTAGCCTAATTAATGACCTAATTGCAGCGTGACGCTGTTTTCCATTGCCTCATTTTTCCAATTTTAGCATCCAGTTAATAAATAAACCAGTCACCGTTGTGCAAAGATTGTTTTGCAATTTCGCCAGCGAAATCAGAAAATTAGGAGCTTTGTTGGGAAATTTGAGTCATGGCACAGGCCCCGTGGTGTAGGACGGCACCAAGATCAAAAGAACAGAATCATACAATTATAGAATTTACAGTGCAGAAGGAGGCCCTTCGGCCCATCGAGTCTGCACCAGCCCTTGGAAAGAACACCCTTCCTAAGCCCACACTTTCACCCTATCCCCGTAACCCAGTAACCCCACCCAACCTTTTTGGTCACTAAGGGGCAATTTATAACGGCCAAGCCACCTAACCTGCACATTTTTGGACTGTGGGAGGAAACCGGAGCACTCGGAGGAAACCCACGCAGACAGGGGGAGATTGTGCAAACTCCGCACAGACAGTGACCCAAGCCGGGAATTGAACCTGGGACCCTGGAGCTATGAAGCAACTGTGCTAACCACTATGCTACCATGCCCAGAGATGCATTGCATTGTAGGAAATACAGCACCCTGTTTGTGCACAGCAAGCCCCCACAACAGCAAAGAAATAAACATCATCTGTTTTCGCCACTGGTTGAGGGATGAATGTTGGCCAGGACACCGGACAGAACTCCCCTGTACTTCTTCAAAATAGAGCCATGAGGTCTTTTACATCCACCCCTGGGGCCATCAGCACCTCATACAAAGACAACACTTGCGACAGTGCAGCAGTCCCCCACCACTACCCTGGCAGCACCATCCTAGATTCTGTGCCAAAGTCTCTGGGACATGAACCAACAACCCTCTGATTTGGAGGTGTTAGTGCCACCCACTGAGCCCCAGCTGTCACTGAAGTAGCACAGAATTAGAGCATGACATGGTGTAACAAGATTGGATTTCAACAGTGAGGATACAGATGATTAATTAGATAATACAAATCAGTGAACAAAACATTTAAGTTGGATGACAGGAAGAAGTGTAGAGCAGTAGTCCTCAACCTTTCTTACATCACGGCACACTTTTATAGTGTAAAGGTTTTGGCACGCCTCCTATTTTCTCGAACTAAAATGCCCTCTTGCAAAAGCCTTTTTACCTCTAAAGCCTCCTAAAAACATGTCAAGCCACCATTCAATACAATTTTCATTAGTTTAAGAAGTTCACAATGCAAACCTCATCACCGTTTGCATGTCAAATACAATATTGCAGCCTGTTTCTCCTTTTCTTCACTTTACTGGTTCCTGTGTCTGACCTTGGCCTCTTCCCTTCCTGGGAAGAATGTTTTATTTTACTTCTCCCGGCCTTCTCTCCTGTTTGCCCCCCAACCTCTCCCCGTCTCCCTCACTTCTCCCAGGCTTTTGCGCCCTTTGCGTGTTTTTGCTCTATCCGCAGGCGCACGGGATCTTTGTCTTCAACTCCGTGGTCGGCATCCCCAATTCCCAAAAGAAGCTGGGATCTGCTGTGCATGCGTCAGCCAGGAAAGGGCCGCGCATGCGCGGTTCGGAATGTTTTATGTTGGCAATCTGAACCATGCACAGGGAAAGGGCCGCGCGTGTGCAGTTCGACATCGGTTAGGCCCGTGAACATGACCGATGTTAAAAATTGCGAACCGCGCATGCCCGGGCAATTCCCAGCCGGGGAGGCCCGAGGTTCAGCGGGATTTGGAGATGCCGATCACGGAGCTGAAAACAAAGATAAGATTTAGTTTATTTACATTAACGTGTAATCATTTTGAACCTTATTTTGCGGCACACTTCACGCCGCACCGGTTGGGAATCTCTGGTGTGGAGGACTGGAAACGACTACACAGAGTTGTCAGGCCAATTTTGAAGTTAAAGTCTTTAATAGATGCAGCTGTGCTATCGAGCCCAGTAAGTTAAATGTTTAAATATGAGATGTAGAGGATAATTTTAAACCTTCACCATAGGGTTAAATTTCCACAGGATTGGGGGGAAAAACTAGCTTTACACCCACTGACTTGAATGGGGAGTAAGATCAGTGGGTTATAAAGTCAGCACAACGCATGATGTGTTTCCCAATGAACGAATTAGGTTGCAATTGGCCCTCATTGAAAGAAGACAATAGCTGAGCGACAAAGAAATCACTCACGGAGAAGCCATAAGCGACAAAGATAGGAAAACAAGAAAAAGTTATTCGCCATCTATCTCATTACCTGTGAGTGTACCAACACCACAGGGACTGCGGCAGCTCAAGGCCACCTTCTCGAGGGCAAATAGGGATGGGCAACCACAAATGCGACCCTCAAATCCCATGAAATGTTTAAAAGGTGTCATTGAGATCATCCTCCAGGAATGCGGCCGAATTATTTTTAATGAGTTTCCAAACCTGTATCGCTCTCTTTTCACCCAATCGAAAATCGGTCCCAATCAATTTTCTTTCAATGTGTCAGCGAAGATAGCACTCCTGCTGATTGCTTCCGAGGCCGGCTCGCACAGTGCCAGCTCCCGATTGTTGGGAGGATTTGAGTTGGTCAGCAGTTAAGATATCATTAAGATGGGAAATGTGGGAGATGAAAAAGTGCAAGTCTTGATCACGGATTTATCACTGCTCGAGCACGTTGTAAAAATGGGGCAGCTATAACTATTCACAGGGCCTATTCAGCTCTGAGCCCAAGAGGCAGATTCTGTGAGAAAATTAGACCAGGGAGAGGAGCAGTACTGAGCTGGTATGGTGATTTGATGAAAGAAAGGACTTTCATTTATATAGCACCTCTCTCTCAAACTCAGCACTTTTCAGCCAATTAAGAACTTTTTGAAGTCTAGTCACTGTTGTAATGTAGAAAACGCCAATTTTCACACAGGAAGATCCCACAAACAGCAATGTAATAGCGACCCCCAGATAATCTGGTTTTGTGACATTGGCTGATAATTATTGGCCAAAACATCGTGCCAATCCATCCACCTCAAAGGGCAGGTGGAGCCTTAGGTTTAATGTCTCATTTGAAGACGGCACCTCTGACACTGCTGTACACTCTGGTACCTCATTGGAAGTTTCAGCCTAGACTTTGCACTCCATTCACTGGAGTGCATCATTGTCTTTTCACCTCTCGGATTTGTCTTGAAGCTGGTCTGGGTTCGCTGATGGCCGAAGGGTTCTTCTTCATGCGATTTTGTGCAATCACATCCCAGTTCCGACCACAGAGCTGCCAGAGTTTGAGACAAATTCACTGAAGGCTTTGACTGCCAGAAAGCTCAACCTGATAAGGATTGGAAAATGTATATACTCCCGATACAAGTTCCGATCAATGAAAGAGATTGTTGGTGCTGACTAGAGAGGGTGTGTCTGAACTGAGAGTAAGACCACCAGACGTAGGTGAAAAAGTAGGCTTTCGGCCCGAGTCTGCTCCGCCATTCAATGAGATCACGACTGATCTGATAAACAGAGATTGTCATTGACTTCAGGAAGCGTAGAGGAGAACATGTCCCTCTCTACATCAATGGGAACGAAGTAGAAAGGGTCGAGAGCATCAAGTTGTTAGGTGTCCAGATCACCAACAGCCTGTCCTGGTCCCCCCATGCCGACACTATAGTTAAGAAAGCCCACCAACAACTCTACTTTCTCAGAACACTAAGGAAATTTAGCATGTCAGCCACAACTCTCACCAACTTTTACAGATGCACCATAGAAAGCATTCTTTCTGGTTGTATCACAGCTTGGTAAGGATCCTGCTCTGTCCAAGACCGCAGGAAACTACAGAAGGTCGTGAATGTAGCCCAGACCATCACGTAAACCAGCCTCCCGTCCATTGATTCTATCTACAATTCCCGCTGCCTCGGAAAGGACATCCCGGACATATTCTCCTCCACTTTCTTCCGCCAGGAAAAAGATACAAAAGTTTGAGATCACGTACCAACCGACTCAAGAACAGCTTCTACCCTGCTGCCATCAGACTTTTGAATGGACCTACCTCGTATTAAGTTGATCTTTTCTCTACACACTAGTTATGACTGTAACATTACATTATCGGCTCTCCTTCCTTTCCTGTGTACGTGATGTGGAGATGCCGGCGTTGGACTGGGGTGAGCACAGTAAGACGTCTTACAACACCAGGTTAAAGTCCAACAGGTTTGTTTCAAATCTCTAGCTTTCAGAGCACTGCTCCTTCCTCAGGTCCACCTGAGGATGGAGCAGTGCTCCGAAAGCTAGTGATTCGAAACAAACCTGTTGGACTTTAACGTGGTGTTGTAAGACTTCTTATTTTCCGATGTACGGTATGCATTGTCTGTATAGCATGCAAGAAACAATACTTTTCACTGTATACTTATACATGTGTCAATACTAAATCAAATCTAATCAAATCAAATATTATAATCGAAAACTCCACTTTCTCCGTAAGTACTGTTAGTGGAAAAAAAATTCATTCTACAACACTGAGATCCGTCATCTTCATTCAGGAGAACAAGGACTCCTACATCAGACTCCTATTTATTGACTACAGCTCTGCCTTCAAACCATAATCCCAGCCAAGCTCATATCAAAGCTCCAAAACCTAGGACTTGGCTCCCCACTCTGCAACTGGATCCTCGATTTTCTGACCAACAGACCACAGTCAGTAAGAATGAACAACAACACCTCCTCCACAATAGTCCTCAACACCGGGGCCCCGCAAGGCTGCATACTTAGCCCCCTACTCTACTCCCTGTACACACACGACTGCGTGGCTAAATCTGGTTCCAACTCCATCTACAAGTTTGCTGACAATATGACCATAGTGGGCCAGATCTCGAATAACGACGAGTCAGAATACAGGCGGGAGATAGAGAACCTAGTGGAGTGGTGTAGCGACAACAATCTCTCCCTCAATGCCAGCAAAACTAAAGAGCTGGTCATTGACTTCAGGAAGCAAAGTACTGTACACACCCCTGTCAGCATCAACGGGGCTGAGGTGGAGATGGTTAGCAGTTTCAAATTCCTAGGGGTGCACATCTCCAAAGATCTGTCCTGGTCCACCCACGTCGAATCCACCACCAAGAAAGCACAATAGTGCCTATACTTCCTCAGGAAACTAAGGAAATTCGGCATGTCCACATTAACCCTTACCAACTTTTACAGATGCACCATAGAAAGCATCCTATCGGGCTGCAACACAGCCTGGTATGGCAACTGCTCGGCCCAGGACCGCAAGAAACTTCAGAGAGTCGTGAACACCGCCCAGTCCATCACACGAACCTGCCTCCCATCCATTGACTCCATCTACACCTCCCGCTGCCTGGGGAAAGCGGGCAGCATAATCAAAGATCCCTCCCACCCGGCTTACTCACTCTTCCAACTTCTTCCATCAGGCAGGAGATACAGAAGTCTGAGAACACGCACGAACAGACTCAAAAACAGCTTCTTCCCCACTGTCACCAGACTCCTAAATGACCCTCTTATGGACTGACCTCATTAACACTACACCCCTGTATGCTTTATCCGATGCCAGTGCTTATGTAGTTACATTGTATACCTTGTGTTGCCCTATTATGTATTTTCTTTTATTTCCTTTTCATGTATTTAATGATCTGTTGAGCTGCTAGCAGAAAAATACTTTTCACTGTACCTCGGTACACGTGACAATAAACAAATCCAATCCAATCCAAGAAGTAAAAACAAGCATTTCATGTACTGACCTGCTTGTCCAGGAACTCCCGGGCATCCTTCTCAATGTGACCCTCATACAAATTTGTGGTGAGACTCATGAGGCCAATCTTCGAGAGGCCGAAGTCTGTTAACTTAATGTGACCCATAGATGTTATCAACAGACTGTGAAGCAAGAGGAGCAGAGCAAGTTAGTGATTCAACAAAATAGAGGGAGAGCCTAATCTTCTCTCCTCCAACTTCTCCAACCAGTTAAACTGCCTCCCTCCATCCCCCACAATCTCCACAGTCTTTATAACTGATGAATAAGAGTTTGCAAAACCAAGTGAGGAAAGGTTTTGTTTTAATGCCTCGGTAATTTTTAACATAGAACATACAGTCAGAAGGAGGCCATTCGGCCCATCGAGTCTGCACCGACCCACTTAGGCCCTCACTTCCACCCTATCCCCGTTAACCCAATAACCACTCCTAACCTTTTTGGTCACTAAGGGCAATTTTTTCATGGCCAATCCACCTAACCTGCACATCTTTGGAATGTGGAAGGAAACCAGAGCACCCGGAGGAAACCCACGCAGACACGGGGAGAACGTGCAGACTCCGCACAGACAGTGACCCAGCGGGGAATCGAACCTGGGACCCTGGCGGCGTGAAGCCACAGTGCTAACCACTATGCTACTGTGCTGCCTTTTTCTCCTGTTGTTGCCTGTAGCAGTTTCCCGGGGATCAATTTTCGATCCAGGCAAGTGATGGTTCTTCTTACACACCGAGTATTTCCCGTTAAACACTTGGCCCATCCATTAGCTGGCCAATGTTAGCCTCACTGTAAAATTCATTGTGACAGGAAAGGGTGACTCGAACTTACTTGTCTGGCTTTAGATCCCGGTGGACAATGCCGTAATTATGAAGATATTCCAAAGCCAGGACAGTTTCGGCAAAATACATCTGGGCCAAATCCACTGGCAATGCCCCGATGTTCTTCAGTAGTGTTGCACAGTCACCTCCTGCGAAAAGTGAAATGGTGAGAGGATTGAGTTACTCCGCGGACAGGTTGCATAGACCGTATTCCCTCGAGTACAGAATATCGAGGTGTGATCTGCTCAAGGGATTTTAAGATGGTTAAGGGGTATGTACTTAGGAGGGGGAAGCTAGAGCATCTGACAGTGACTGGTAAAACCAAGGGCAGCACAGCAAGAGGGAGACAGGAGGAAATACACCAAAACCCTGAAAAAGCATGGCAGCCGCAGGATTTGCGAGAACAATAAAACACTGGACATTACCAAAGACCATGAAAATGGGAGAGCCATGATCACCAGCGTGGCAAAACATGGCACTTGAAGAAGTTAAAGGGAATTGATCAGGTCCATTCCAGCAGCCTCTCAAGTAACGATGAAGAGAGAATGTTGGTGTTTATTGCAATAGGATTGGAATGTAAGAGTCGGGAGGTTTTGCCGCAGCTGTACAGGGCCAAGGTGAGACCACATCTGGAATACAGTGTACAGTTTTGGTCTCCTTATTTAAACAAAAGAGAAAGTTCACTGCGATGAAGGAGTTGTCTTATGAAGAAAGGTTGAATGGGTTGGGCCTATACCCATTGGAGTTTAGAAGAGTGAGAGGAGATTTTATTGAAGCGTATACGAACCGGATGGGTCTTTTTAAAAAAAGTTCCAATTAAGGGTGGCCAATTCGCCTACCCTGGGAGAATGTGCAAACTCCACAAGGTCAGTGACCCGGGGCTGGGATCGAACCTGGGTCCTCTGCGCCGTGAGGCAGCAGTGCTAACCACTGTGCCAGCGTGCTGCCCTTCCGGATGGGTCTTGATAGGGTGGATACCTGGATATTCCTCTTGTGGCGGTGACGAAATGAAGACCCAGGTGGCCTTTTCTTGCTCCAATGTTCCTATCCCATGGTACTATTTTGACGAAGAGCAAGGGAGTTATCGCCAACGACCTGGCCAATATGTATCCCTCAGTCAACATCGTGAAAAAAACAAATTACCTGGTCATTATTTCCTCTGGCAGGGGGGAATCCAGAATAAGGGGACAGAACCCTAAAATTAGAGCCAAGCTGTTGGGGAAGCACTTCCTCACACAAATCTGGAACTCTCCCACCCCCCCAAAATACCTTTTGAGGCTGGGGGGGGGGGGGTTCCAAAATGAAGACTGATAGATTTTTCTAAGGTAAGGAATATAGAACCAAGGCAGTGAGATGAGATTTGGATCAGCAACGATCTAACTGAACACGTTTGAGGGGCTGAATGGCCTGTTTTTATGTAACAGACGCAGTACTTTGGCATCGCACTAACAGCACGGACGTGAAAGTTTGTGTCACAACTTTGCATTGAAAATCCCCAGAGGCAGGATACGGAGTGATATCAATATTTAATAACTTTGCAGTTTACATTGCCAGTGCCTCACACTAATTACATAAACTGCTTGATTTCATAAACTAGTTCACAGTAGAATTCGTACTAGTTACATAATTTATCTCGCAAATTGATGTGGGGGGGGGGGGGGGGGTCGTTAATTTCCAGTCTGGGCTGTACAGCAGAGCAATGTGTATGAGTCAGGTCTATCATCCTATTTTCATATATTATCATGGACCATTTGCACCAACATGGAGACATGAAACAGGAGCCGGGACTATTTCAGGAGGACATCCTGTCGCAGTCTTCAATTTTCTTGTGCACAGCAGATTCTGTAACCAGCTTGTTAATTCCAATTTTGTTAAAATTTGTTCGTGGGCTTCTAATTCATCCCTAATTAGCCTTGAGGGGCAGTTAAGATTGCTGTGGGTCTGGAGTCACATGTAGGCCAGACCAGGTAAGGACGACAGATTTCCTTCCCTGAAGGACATTAGTGAATCAGATGGGTTTTTAATGACAATTGACAATGGTTTCATGGTCATCATGAGACTTTTAATTCCAGATTTTTATTGAATTCAAATTTCACCATCTGCAGTGGCTGGATTTGAACCTGGTCCCCCAAGCATTACTCTGGGTCTCTGGTGTACTAGTCCAGTGACAATGCCACTGCGCCACTGCCTCCCACAAGGATCTGCAACACTGGTTACACAATTAATTTACGTTCTGAAATGCGACTGGATCAATGATAAAAGGGAAGACATCTGTATAGCCCTGTTCATAACCTCTGTATATCTCAAAGTGTTTTGAAACCAATGATGTAACATAGGAAACTCTGCAGCCAATTTGCCCACAGCAAGCTCCTAAAAATGGCAACGTGATAATGATTAGGTGGGGTGTGTTTCTTTTAGTGATGTTGTTTGAGGGTGAAAGTTTGACCAGGTGTTGTAACCCGGATAAGATCTACAGGGCCGCAGCAATCAGTCTCCCCGTGAGTCTCTCCGAATACGAGCTCCCCCTCTAAGCGGGCGGGGAACCCAAGGTCAACCATTATTGAGATCGGCATAAAGTCAGTCAGCTATGGAACGGACAGGGCAGACCCAACTGGGATCTGGTGCATATTGTAAATATAATGCTTTGCAATAAATCAGGTTTTCTTTTTAACCAACCGCGCTTGAACCCATCTGTGGCCTAAACCAGGGTATCAGAGAGAACTCGCCTACTTGTCTAAATGCAGGATTAGGCATATTGTGGTAACTTGAGACCACAAAGAAGGAATGCGTTTGAAAGAAGGAACTTAAGACCATAAGACATAGGAGTGGAAGTAAGGCCATTCGGCCCATCGAGTCCACTCCACCATTCAATCATGGCTGATTTCAACTCCATTTACCCGCTCTCTCTTCATAGCCCTTAATTCCTCGAGAAATCAAGAATTTATCAACTTCTGTCTTAAAGACACTCAACGTCCCGGCCTCCACCGCCCTCTGTGGCAATGAATTCCACAGACCCACCACTCTCTGGCTGAAGACATTTCTCCTCATCTCTGTTCTAAAGTGACTCCCTTTTATTCTAAGGCTGTGCCCCCGGGTCCTAGTCTCCCCTGTTAATGGAAACAACTTCCCTACATCCACCCTATCTAAGCCATTCATTTTCTTGTAAGTTTCTATTAGATCTCCCCTCAACCTCCTAAACTCCAATGAATATAATCCCAGGATCCTCAGACGTTTATCGTATGTTAGGCCTACCATTCCTGGGATCATCCGTGTGAATCTCCGCTGGACCCGCTCCAGTGCCAGTATGTCCTTCCTGAGGTGTGGGGCCCAAAATTGCTCACAGTATTCTAAATGAGGCCTAACTAATGCTTTATAAAGCTTCAGAAGTACATCCCTGCTTTTATATTCCAAGCCTCTTGAGATGAATGACAACATTGCATTTGCTTTCTTAATTACGGACTCAACCTGCAAGTTTACCTTTAGAGAATCCTGGACTAGGACTCCCAAGTCCCTTTGCACTTCAGCATTATGAATTTTGTCACTGTTTAGAAAATAGTCCACGCCTCTATTCTTTTTTCCAAAGTGCAAGACCTCGCACTTGCCCACGTTGAACTTCATCAGCCATTTCTTGGACCACTCTCCTAAACTGTCTAAATCTTTCTGCAGCCTCCCCACCTCCTCCATACTACCTGCCCCTCCACCTATCTTTGTATCATCGGCAAACTTAGCCAGAATGCCCTCAGTCCCGTCATCTAGATCGTTAATATATAAAGAGAACAGCTGTGGCCCCAACACTGAACCCTGCGGGACACCACTCGTCACCGGTTGCCATTCCGAAAAAGAACCTTTTATCCCAACTCTCTGCCTTCTGCCTGACAGCCAGTCGCCAATCCATGTTAGTACCTTGCCTCGAATACCATGGGCCCTTATTTTACTCAGCAGTCTCCCGTGAGGCACCTTATCAAAGGCCTTTTGGAAGTCAAGATAGATAACATCCATTGGCTCTCCTTGGTCTAACCTATTTGTTATCTCTTCAAAGAACTCTAACAGGTTTGTCAGGCAAGACCTCCCCTTACTAAATCCATGCTGACTTGTCCTAATCCGACCCTGCACTTCCAAGAATTTAGAAATCTCATCCTTAACAATGGATTCTAGAATCTTGCCAACAACCGAGGTTGGGCAATTGGCCTATAATTTTCCATCTTTTTCCTTGTTCCCTTCTTGAACAGGGGGGTTACAACAGCGATTTTCCAATCCTCTGGTACTTTCCCTGACTCCAGTGACTTTTGAAACATCATCACCAACGCCTCCACTATTTCTTCAGCTATCTCCTTTAGAACTCTAGGATGTAGCCCATCTGGGCCCGGAGATTTATCAATTTTTAGACCTCTTAGTTTCTCTAGCACTTTCTCCTTTGTGATGGCTACCATATTCAACTCTGTCCCCTGACTCTCCGGAATTGTTGGGATATTACTCATGTCTTCTACTGTGAAGACTGACGCAAAGTACTTATTCAGTTCCTCGGCTATTTCCTTGTCTCCCATCACAAAATTACCAGCGTCATTTTGGAGCGGCCCAATGTCAACTTTTGCCTCCCGTTTGTTTTTAATGTATTTAAATAAACTTTTACTATCATTCCTAATGTTACTGGCTAGCCTACCTTCAAATTTGATCCTCTCTTTCCTTATCTCTCTCTTTGTTATCCTCTGTTTGTTTTGTAGCCTTCCCAATCTTCTGACTTCCCACTACTCTTTGCCACATTATAGGCTTTCTCTTTTGCTTTGATGCATTCCCTAACTTCCTTTGTCAGCCATGGCTGCCTAATCCCCCCTCTGATAACCTTTCTTTTCTTTGGGATGAACCTCTGTACTGTGTCCTCAATTACTCCCAGAAACTCCTGCCATTGCTGTTCTACTGTCTTTCCCACTAGGCTCTGCTCCCAGTCGATTTTCGTCAGTTCCTCCCTCATGCCCCTGTAGTTACCTTTATTTAACTGTAACACCTTTACATCTGATTCTACCTTCTTTCTTTCAAATTTGAGATTGAATTCGACCATATTATGATCACCGCCTCCTAAGTGCTCCCTTACTTTAAGATCTTTAATCAAGTCTGTCTCATTACATAACACTAAGTCCAGAATGTCCTGTCCCCTCGTGGGCTCCATCATAAGCTGTTCCAAAAAGCCCTCCTGTAAACATTCAATGAATTCCCTTTCCTTGGGTCCACTGGCAGCATTATTTACCCAGTCCACCTGCATATTAAAGTCCCCCATGATCACTGTGACCTTGCCTTTCTGACATGCACTTTCTATTTCGTGGTGCATCTTGTGCCCCTGGTCCTGACCACTGTTAGGAGGCCTGTACATAACTCCCATTATGGTTTTTTTGCCTTTGTGGTTCCTCAACTCTACCCACACAGACTCCACATCATCCGACCCCATGTCGTTTTGTGCTATTGATTTAATTTCATTCCTAATTAACAAGGCAACCCCACCCCCTCTGCCCACTTCTCTGTCTTTTCGATAGGTTGTGAATCCCTGGATGTTTAAATGCCAGTCCTGAATCCCCTGCAACCATGTCTCTGTGATGCCTACCACATCATACCTGCCAGTCACAATCTGGGCCACAAGCTCATCTACCTTGTTCCATACACTGCGCGCATTTAAATATAGCACCTTTAATTCTCTATTGACCGTACCTTTTTGTTTTCTTAGTGTGGTGGACCTTGATTTACTGAGCCTTTCCATACACTGTGTCATATTTTGTGGGATGGGGACTATTGTAACCTCTCCTGAGTTCTGTCTTTTCGTGCTTTTTTGTATTCCTAAGCAGCTACGCTTCCCACGGATTACTTCACCTCTTGGTTCCCTGACTTTCCCTTCCCCCCCCAATCTTTAGTTTAAAGTCCTATTGACCACCCTATTTACTCTTTTCGCCAGAACACTGGTCCCAGCTCGGTTCAGGTGGAGACCATCCCAACGGTATAGGTCCCCCCTGTCCCAAAACTGATGCCAGTGTCCCATGAAAAGGAACCCCTCATTCCCACACCACTCTTTCAGCCACGTGTTAACTTCCCTGATTCTTGCCTCCCTATGCCAATTTGCATGTGGCTCGGGCAGTAATCCGGAGATTATGACCCTTGAGGACCTGTTTTTTAATTTGAATCCTAGCTCTTTATAATCTCTAAACAGGTCCTCTTTCCTAGACTTGCCTATGTTGTTGGTACCGACATAGACCACAACAACTGGATCCTCCCCCTCCTTCTCCAGTATCCTTTCAAGCCGGTCAGAGATGTCCCGCACCCTAGCACCGGGCAGGCAACATACCATGCGGGACTCTTTATCCTGCTCACAAAGGATACTATCTATCCCCCTGATAATAGAATCCCCTACAACTACAACTGGCCTATTTACTCCCTCCCCTTGAATGGCCTGCTGAACCATGGTGCCTTGGTCAGCTGACTCATCCTTCCTGCAACCCTGTTCGCCATCCACACAGGGAGCAAGTGCCTCATACCTGTTGGACAGAGTCAAGGGCTGAGGCTCCTGAGTTCCTGACTGCTGGTTCCCTTTACCTGCCTGACTTGCAGTCACACCCTGCTGTCCCTGGCCACTAGCAGGATTTAAACTACTTACTCTGACAGGTGTGACTGCCTCCTGAAACACAGTGTCCAGGTAAGTCTCCCCCTCCCGGATGTGCCTCAGTGTTTGAAGCTCAGACTCCAGCTCATCAACTCTGAGCCGGAGCTCTTCGAGCAGCCAACACTTACTGCAGATGTGGTCGCTGCAGCTCGCAATGGGATCTGCCAGCTCCCACATCAAGCAGCTCAAGCACATCACCTGACCAGCCATCACTAATTAATTAATTTAATTTAAGTTTATGGTGGGGGCAGCTTCAGCCAATCAGACACTACCCTGCACTTTTAACTGAAAAACCGCTCAATTAGATTAACCACTTACCTTTCCTGGTTACCTCACTGCACCAAACTAGCAAATTCTCACTGTCTGTATCTCTCTCACTCCGGCTGTGTCTCCTTGACCTGCGCAATGCTAATAATATAATATAATAATGCTAATAATAATATAATATGGCACTTACCTCACACCAATGGATCTTATTATTAGGTTAGAGGAGGAGGGTGCGTGGGAGACACTACACGTGTAGTGTCTCGGGTTTCCTCTCCACCAGAATTTATTGGTGGGGGTTGGGGGCGGGGGGGGGGGGCACCTTCCCAGAAGTCCGCGGGTCGAAAAAAATAAAACAGAAAAGAAGTGGGTTTTTTTAAAAGGAGAAACTTACCTCCCAGAAATCACTTGCGCACCGCTCCCGCTGAAATCGACTGGCCTGATCCTGTGAAGGTAAGTGTTTTTAAAGGAGAAACTTACCTCCCAGAAATCACTTGCGCACCACTCCCGCTGAAATCGACTGGCCTGCTCCTGTGATGGTAAGTGTTTTTAAAGGAGAAACATACCTCCCAGAAATCACTTGCGCACCGCTCCCGCTATAAATAAATAATGAAGTTCAACAATAACAGTAATAACTATGAGAACAGGAGCAGTAGTAAAACAGGTCTTGCTTACCAGCTTACAGATAGAAAATAACCCACCCAAAGCTCACAATGCTCAGAGCCTTCAACAGGCGCCAGTAAAACAATTACCGAGGAGAAAGGCAGAACACTCTGTATTCCAGATGATACTCTGTGACATTTATGGTTGACTGAAAGCACAAAGCTTTCATCATTGTGTGATGTTGCCATCTTTACCCTGTGAGATTACCATTGGTGCATTTTATGTTTAGAATTTTGCATCGATGGGTCTGGGACCCGATTCCAACACAACCCACAATTGCGCGGTCAGTGTTTCAACTGTCATGTGAGTGTCTCTTTAAGAAAGGTTTTTGTCTTATCGCATGGCTTCAGTGATGTCATTTTGTGGGAGGAGCTCAGCTGTGGCTGTATGAGGTGTTTTGGTTTCGCTTTCAGTTTTTGACTGCTGTGGCCCACAGATAAGGAGAAAGAAGTGTTTTGGAGGGCAGCACGGTGGCGCAGTGGTTAGCACTGCTGCCTCACGCCGCCGAGGTCCCACGTTCGATCCCGGCTCTGGGTCACTGTCCATGTGGAGTTTGCACATTCTCCCCGTGTTTGCGCGGGTTTCGCCCCCACAACCCAAACATGTGCAGAGTAGGTGTATTGGCCACGCTAAATTGCCCCTTAATTGGAAAAAATGAATTGGATACTCTAAATTTAAAAAAAAAAAGAAATGTTTTGGCCTCTCTCGCTCTCTATTTTCATTTTTAAATATCTGTACCAGAAGTAAACAGGTGGTGACTACCTGATTTGGTAACTTAAAAGATATATTCAGGGAAAGCCAGTCTCATTCAAGTGAGAATACAGTGTGCTGGGCCACGACCTTGAATAGGGGTTTTTGTTTATGGGATTTTGTTTTTGAATTGGAACAGTTAAAGGGGGAATTCATTAAGTGTTATACATAAATTACTGTAGCTGGGTGGTGTCTTTATGTTTGTAATTGATAAACATCCTTGCTGTGTGTTTATATAAATGTTAACTAAGTTCTTAGAATAAAGCTTGTTTTGATTAAAATGTCCAGAAAGGTTGATGAATCACTCCTGAGGTGAAGGCTCTTGTGCTCCTCCTAGCTAAATTCAGCATAAATTTATAGGTCAGGTGAAGTTCATAATACACTTTGGAGTTTCTAAACCCTGGCCCGTAACAGAACCAAGATGGCAATCGATACAAGAGCGCACTAGAGGGTCCGCAGGTGGAAAGGAATATTCAACTCATCTCAGCTCATACACCCAGAAAAAGCTACAGACCCATCCCCCACCACAACAGCCAAGTGCCTTTAACGCAATTGCAGGTTTCCTTATGTGTAACGTACGTGTCACTCCCATGAAAAGTATTTACCCATTTATTATAATCACAATCATTTAAAACGTAGTCCAGCGTTTGTTCTCCCCCTCCCCCCACCCACCCTCTGCACACCTTGACTTGAGGGGATGCAATGGTCGGCTGACACGTGCCACTCTAATAACTCACCTTCGACGTACTCCATTACCATGCAGAGATGCCGCCTGGTCTCAAAGGAGCAGAACATACTGACAACAAATGGATTCTCTGCAAAGGTGAGGATGTCACGCTCCACAAACGCCTGCTGAATCTGGTTTCGGAGAATCAGGTTCTGTTTGTTGATCTTCTTCATGGCAAATCGCTGCCTCGTCTCTCTGTGCCTCACCAGGTAAACAGCACTGGAACAAAGGAAGGACCCATTCACTGTAAATAATAGGTTCTCCTCACAGAGCCAGATTGTTTGGGGTTGCGTTGCAAAATTGGATTAATGGCGCAGGTATAAAACATGTGCAGGGATATAGGGACCTCGGGGTTCATGTGCATCGATATGGCACATAGTGAGGGAGTAGTTAGCAAAGCAAATCTTGTGTTTCTGAGTAGAGGTATTGAGTGCAAAATCATGGAATTTATGACTGAACTTTTATAAAACTGTTCTTAGGCCACAATTAGCGTAATGCATCCAGCTTTGTAAGGATGTCATAAAATCCCATAGAATCCATACAGTATAGAAGGAGGCCATTCAGCCCATCAAGTCTGCACCGACTCTCCGAAAGAGCATCCCAAACAGGCCCACTCCCCTGCAACCCCACCTAACCTTTGGACAATTTAGGGACAATTTAGCATGGCCAACCCACCTAACCTGCGCATCTTTGGACTGTGGGAGGAACCCAGAGCACCCGGAGGAAACCCACGCAGAGAATGTGCAAACTCCACACAGTCACCCAAGGCTGGAATTGAACCTGGGTCCCTGGCACTGTGAGACAACGGTGCTAACCACATTGCCACCGTGCCGCCCCATGTAAGGGTCCATGAGAGGTTGCAGAGGAGATTTACCAAAGTAGAGGGATATTAGTTTCAAGATTAGGTTATGGAAAGTGGGGTTGCTTTTCCGATTAGTTGACGGTACAAGGGCTAAGCACATAGATTTAAAGTTTGGGCAGGAGATGCAGGTAGGAATGTGAGGAAGAGCTACTTTACACACAGTAGTAATGACCCTGAACTTGCTGCCTCTAAGGGAAGCGGAGGAGATCAATGATTTCAAAAGGAAATTGGATGGGCACTTGACGGAAATAAACTTACAGAGGCTGCAGTTGAATGGGACGAACTAGATTACTCTGCAGAGAGCCACCATGGATTCGAAGGGCTGAATGGCCTCTTTCAGTGCTATAATGACTCTATAACTCATTCTTGTTCGAGTGCCTGTGTTCCGTCCAGTTATATCAGCCAAAGAACTGGTTAATTCCAAAGCAGAGTACACCTCCACCAATCCATTTAAGAATGAAATCAGAAAGTCCTTTTCTACACAACAGGTAGCTGAAATTTGGAACTTGCTCTCCCTCCCCCAAAGTCTGTGGATGCTCGGGGAACAATTGACATTTTTAAGGCTGCGTTCGATTTGTTGGGTATTGTTATCAAGGGATAGGGGACAAAGGTGGTGTTGAGGTGCAAATCGACTAGGATCTAGTTGAATGGCAGGACCGGCTTTGGGGGGCGGAAGGGGGTGGGCCGAATGGCCTCCTTCTTTTCCTCCGGTGCCAGCGAGGGCTCTCAGTGACACTAATTGATGGTCAATTCTTATTGATGTCTCTGTGTGAAGCTTAATCGCTAGACTTGGCAAAGGATCCTTGGATCCTTGCATACATAATTCCCATTCCTTTCCAGGATAACTTTGGAAGGCATCCACTCATATTACAAATTATAACCCTCAAGTCATCAAAGAAAAGACTCATACACCATCTGCCATCTGTTCCAACTCCACATAAATACGTAAAAGAGCAGCTATACACTGCTGCGCCTCATCCTCCCATCTGTCTGAAAGGAATTCCGACTCCAGGAGTCCCTCGGATTTTAGAGTAAGCTGGAATTTTCTGCAGGGAAATCTGGGAGAAAACCTCTCAAGGGATGGAACTATTGAGTCAGAAAAATATTGGAGATGGTTTGTCTGGGCGGGGAAGTCAGGTGATGCAATCTCCAGGAATATGTCCAATCAGAGCTGGCAGCCACATGGCCATCATCCAATCTCTATAACCATTTATTTCTTATCCCATTAGAAGGTCTACCCCAGGAGGTTAACTACAATAAAGCAGCATCCACACCTTTCAAATTAATAAAGTATCCGCATTCTCACTTACCCGTATGCCCCATTGCTTATTAATTTAATGGTGTCAAAGTCTTCTTCAGATGGTGCCTTTGTGGGTTTACCCGAGGTTCCGCGGCACTGAGAAAAACCAAACATGTCACTTAGAGAGCGGGATTTCCAACACCAACTCGCATTTATATGTGCTCCACACAGGGATAATCAAAATATTTTACATCGGGCCAAAGGATATCGGGCCAAATATTGGGGCCCTCGGTTTAGCACACTGGGCTAAATCGCTGCCTTGTAATGCAGAACAAGGCCAGCAGCGCGGGTTCAATTCCCGTACCAGCCTCCCCGAACAGGTGCCGGAATGTGCGACCAGGGGCTTTTCACAGTAACTTCATTGCCGCCTACTTGTGACAATAAGTGATTATTATTATTAGGAGGAAGTCTGAAGAGGAGAGGCCTTGCTGAAATTGGTGCGGTTTGAGGGGGAGCCAAGTGAAGAGCTAGAGGAGCTCAGGCAACTGAAGGCACAGCCACAGATGGTGGGGAGGTGAAGGGAGAGGGGGCGGGGGAATACACCAGAGGCCAGAGTCGTAGGAATGAGCGTTGTAGCAATGTTATAGAGCTGGAGCAAAGACCATGCAGAGATTTAAACACCACACTATTAATTGGGAGCTGGTGTAGGTCACTGGCAGTGAATGGGACATGATTCAGGATAGAGTGCAGGAAGAAGGGTTTTGGATGCGTTCCAGGAGACTTTAGGATGGGAAGGCTGCCCGGGAAAGCATTAAGAATTACAGAATGTGGAGGCATGGAATCAATCTTACTCTGCAACTTGCAGTGCAATATTGGGGGCAGAGGGATATTCTGTGTGTGTGAACAACCTTCCCCATCTCTAACCTGTATCTTACTCCAGGATATATGACCACCTAAATCTTAGCTTATCTTCACTAGTGAATTAAAGCAAAGCCCACTCTGTTCATGCACTCTAATCCAAGAGTCCGGTAAAAAGGGAAAATGTGCAGCCAGCATCAAGAGAAATTTACTTGTTAAAATTTTAAATCTATACTGAAGATTGATTAACATTCCTGGGCGTAGAGCAGTCTTCCTCTCTCCATTGGGTCAGGTTTCGCATCGGCATCCCTCCAAGCTGACTGCAACCCTTTCAAAATGAATTGCAAAGTGAGTTTCCTATTGCATTTGTGTGACATTTCCATTTACAGCATCAGCCACCCTTGAAACTCCACTGAACAGACGGCCGCTTTCGGCTATGGTCTCTTCAACTGGAAAATGAGTTAAGTCTCAGTCTTTCATCCAACACAGTCTCGGGTATACTTGTGCACGAGGAGGTGAGAAGGAGACTTGCTAAGATACTACGGTGGCAGAGTAAGGGAGAGGCAGAGAAAAGGAGAAGCAAAGAGGCAGCAAGGGAGAGGGAAGGAATACCATTCACAGCGAGAGACAAAGCACCTCACACACAATCAGTTCAACAACATTGCACGGGCAGAAAGCATCCCACAGCCATGTAATCGAGCAACCTTTTCCCAAAGGTAGAGGAGTCTAGAACTAGAGGGCATAGGTTTAAGGTGAGAGGGGAGAGATACAAAAAAGACCGGAGGGGAAACTGTTTCACACAGAAGGTGGTGAGCACCTGGAATGAGCAGCCAGAGGCAGTGGTCGAGGCGGGTACGATTTTGTCTTTTAAAAAGCAGTTAGACAGTTACAATGGCAGGGTGGGTATAGAGGGATATGGGCCAAATGCAAGCAAGTGGGACTGGCTTAGTGATAGAAACTGGGCGGCATGGACAAGCTGGGCCGAAGGGCCTGTTTCCATGCTGTAAACATCTATGACTCTATGACAAGGTCACCTGAGACTCAAATCCGCCAATGACACTTGAAAAGTTTTGCTGAGGTTAGCAGGAGGTCAGATGGACCGTACATACAAGCAAGGCACTGAACTCTGAACTTTTAGTGTAATTAGCTATAGTTGCCAAGGGTCCTTTGCCATCTCTTTCCATTAGAGGGGGAGCGTTGGTTATATATAACTTGAGAAGTGGTGGCGAGGCCTCCATGAACTATTGTGAACTCTGGAATGCATCCCAAACATTAAAGCAAAATCCTGTAGACGCTGGAAATCTGAAATAAAAACAGAAAATGACAGAAACACTTAGCATGTGTGGAGTTGCCGTTTGATGAGAATTGATGAAAGGCCATCGACCTGAACCTTTCACTCGGGTTCTCTCTCCACAGACATTATCAGAAATTGTTGTTGAAAAATTACAAATGCCTCAATAAAATGTTTTTTTTAAAGGAAGAGGCTGAAACAACCCAGTTGAAACAGCGATTTGAAGATATTCAGCCAGAGTCTGAAGTGGTCCTAACAGGAGCCACAAATCCGTTCTGTGCAGCAAGTATTACTCTATACATCCAGTCATCTGGCCAGATGACACATTGGTAACACGGACCTGTACATCTCAGCCCGGAGAGTCAAAGGAGAAAACAGGAGGAAAAAACCTTTTAAAGATAAATACAAACGTAGAAAAAGAAGCACAGTAAAGTTCCAACCAAAGTGACTCACATCTATCAAGTCAACCAATTCTTGCGTGTTGAGGCTTGGGCTGTCGTAGGTGTCCAGATGGGCCATTTCTGCTTGCAAGAATATAGGAATAAGTAACATAGCATTTCCAGTTTAACAGGCCTGTCAAACAGGCCAGATGTTAAAAGCCTTACTTCCTAAACAGTGTTATTGCAGCTGTGGTGTGCAAAGACTGGTGGCCATATACTGGAATAGATTATGTTGATGGGAAACTATTAATATACAAGACTACAACTATGTGCATTAACCAGACTGAGGCCTCACTTCCAATCATCTCATCTGTGCAGTTAAACAATGTTAATCGAAGGCATCGCCCCTTTAAGGTAATGCTATGTTCTCTAAACTTTGAGTTGATTGGTTAGAATATGCCACCACACAAGCGTTTAGAGCACAATTGACGTCCAAATCAGATAAGGCTATTTTAATTAATGCTTCACTGTGGTTACCTCAACCAATTTTAAAAGGAAGTCTTTAATGTTTTTTTTGTTATTTTTGTCCCTCTTTTCTTATCCACCCCCACCTACCAGCCACCCAACTCTGTTGCCCTGTCATGGGTTTCTGTTGCAGCAGGAAGTGTGACGACTGGGAGATTTTAGGAATAATGGATTTCAAGTATTGACCAATTTTGGGGGTTTAAAACCTGGTGTTGTAGTGTGTTTCCTGCAGTGGTCATGTTTGTTTTTTAAAAATCCTCAATTTTCAGAGCCAACAGGTGAAATTGACCAGAGGAATGTGTTTTTCAGTCTGGGCTCGTGCACTGTGGTCTGACTGGGGAAGTCCTTGGAGAGTTCATTTGTTATTCAGCTTGGAGGGATGATGTCATTGCTGAGAAAGCTTTTGGAGAGGAATGAAGTCTGATCTGGGATTTGACTACAAGTAAAGGCAGTAGGATAGTTAGAAAAAGAGTAATAATAGTTAAAGCAGAGCAGTCTTGTCTGAAGACAAGGAAGATGCTGACACAATCCAGCTGAAACAGCGGTTTGAAGATATTCAGCCAGAGTCTGAAGTGGTTCTAACAGGAGCCGCAAATCTGTTCTGTGAAGCAAGTATTTCTCTCTGCCATGCTGATTTTAAGATGGATTGAGAGCTGCATGTGTCTTTTCTTGTTGTTTAATGGGGAATTGAGTATTGTTTAAGAGGTAATTGTAAGCTGTTCTTTTTGGGTGTGAAGTTAAAGAGTTTAATATTGTATTCACAACAAATCTTTGTTTTAAAATACTATCGCCCTATTTCTTCATGCAATCACTCCTGGAGCGAATCCTTCTTTCCGCACAGACTTATAACATAAACTAAAATATTGGGGTATCGGCCCAGTATCCTAGTCACTTTTGGGGTTTGATCTGGGGTCACAATAGGAAGTTAATTGCAAAGCTTTGTCAAGATGCTTTAATTGGCCATCAGGAGACGTGTAATATTTTTCAGCCTGCTCACAAGGCTAGCGTATACACAAGAGGGCAGTGTGTGCTCAAGAGGCAGTGCACACACAAGAGGGCAGTGATGGATGTGCGGGTAGTGTGGACACGAGGGACAAGGCGTGCAGAAAAGGGAAGCCTGGGCAATGTGGAGGACAATGTGTGCATGGAAGGATAGGGTTTTGAGTTTGATGCATAAAGAGGCACATGCCCTCAAGGGGCCAGTAATCACAAAAGGGGAACTGTGCTCTCTGATTCCGTTCTCTCATACTGGACAATCCTGTGGCTTGTGTATCACCACACACCACATGGATTAGCTGTAATTTTAAAGGATGTTACCTGTCCATACACCCCTGGCAGAAAAATAATCACCCCATATTTATACCTCAACAACATCAAATCTGTCCAGTCATATCTCACCTACAGATGGAGAAAGCAAACTGTTACCTATCCCCGAAAGCTCACTGAATAAATGTGTCTCCAACTGCAGTGCGGAAATATTGAGAGCAGAAAGTCTCCTGAGTGGAGAATGAATAAAGGTCAGGGGCGTCATTCTCCGACCCCCCAGCGGGTCGGAGAATGGCCGTTGGCCGCAGTGAATCCCGCCCCTGCCGGTTGCCCAAGTCTCCGGTACCGGAGATTGGGTGAGGGCGGGAATCGGGCCGCACCGATTGGCGGGCCCCCCCACTCGATTCTCCGGCCCGGATGGGCCGAAGTCCCGCCGAGAAATTGCCTGTCCCGCCGGCGTGGATTAAACCACCTTTTGAACGGCGGGATAAGGTGGCGTGAGCGGGCTCCGGGGTCCTGGGGGGGGGCGCGGGGTGATCTGACCCCGGGGGGTGCCCCCACGGTGTCCTGGCCCGCGATCGGGGCCCACCGATCCGCGGGCGGGCCTGTGCCGTGGGGGCACTCTTTCCCTTCCGCCTCCGCAACGGTCTCCACCATGGCGGAGGCGGAAGAGACTCTCCCCACTGCGCATGCGCGGGAAACTGTCAGCGGCCGCTGACGCTCCCACGCATGCACCGCCCCGACATGTCATTTCTGCGCCAGCTGGCAGGGCAACAAACGCCGTTTCCGCCAGCTGGCGGGGCGGAAATCCCTCCGGCGCCGGCCTAGCCCCTCAATGTTGGGGCTCAGCCTTTGGGGCGGCGCGATGCCCGTCTGATTGGCGCCGTTTTGGGCGCCAGTCGGCGGACATCGCGCCGTTTGGGGAGAATTTCACCCCAAATCTCTCACCAGTGGCTGCATTCTGGTGATGACTGCTGATAAATGCGCATTTCAGAGTGTCAGATGAGGACAGGACAGGTATTAGCTACGACGCCTCCTGCAGTTGAATAGTCGGCCAACTGCACCAGTCCGGTGTGCCAATTGCTCAAGCACAACATTGGAGACATGACCACAACACTGTTAAGACCAACCGTGTGCCCCGCATTCACATCTGGGATCCACATTGCCACCTCGAGCATTCATGTCGAGAGGGCTAGGATACAAGACCAGGGATCTACTTCTGAGGCTGTATAAGGCTCTGGTCAGACCCCATTTGGAGTATTGTGAGCAGTTTTGGGCCCCGCATCTAAGGAAGGATGTGCTGGCCTTGGAAAGGGTCCAGAGGAGGTTCACAAGAATGATCCCTGGAATGAAGAGCTTGGCGTATGAGGAACGGTTGAGGACTCTGGGGTCTGTCCACGTTGGAGTTTAGAAGGATGAGGGGGGATCTTATTGAAACTTACAGGATACTGCGAGGCCTGGATAGAGTGGACGTGGAGAGTTTCCACTTGTAGGAAAAACTAGAAGCAGAGGACACAATCTCAGACTAAAGGGACGATCCTTTAAAACAGAGATGAGTAATTTCTTCAGCCAGAGGGGTGGCGAATCTGTGGAACTCTTTGCCGCAGAAGGCTGTGGAGGCCAAATCACTGAGTGTCTTTAAAACAGAGGTGGACAGGTTTTTGATCAATAAGGGGTTATGGGGAGAAGGCAGGAGAATGGGAATGAGAAAAATATCAGCCATGATTGAATGGCGGAACAGACTCGATGGGCCGAGTGGCCTAATTCTGCTCCTATGTCTTATGGTCTAATGGTCTTATGGAAAGGGCACTGGCTGCAGTGGTCCATTGTGCCAAGGCTGGCCTTTGGAAGGACTACCCAATTTGTCCCATTTCCTTTTCCCTTCGCCAGGTCCCTACTGTTTTTTCTCTTCAAGTATTTATCCAATTTCCTGTTAAAAATTACGAGTGAATCTGCTTCCCACCGCCCTTTCAGATCTGCATTCCCGATCACAATCCACTGCGCAGAAACATATCTGCTCAACTGCTCAATCTTTGGCAAATTATCTTAAATCTGTGCCCACTGGCTCTCGACCCTTCTGCCAATGAAAATAGGGTCCCCAGTTCTAGTCCATCAAAGCCCCTCTAGTAATGATGCTTAGACTTCAAAAGTACACTACAGCCCATTCATCTCCCAACAGCCAGTTGGTGAAGGATAGTACCGGAGCCAATCTATAATCAATCTGAGATTTATTTACAAAGTTATACATTACATGCATACACCTCCTAACACAATCACAGTTTTAATAAATGTCTCTTTATATGTGCTCACTCGTTAATGTCTACCATCCGCTTACAATTAATGAGGCTTATAGCATTCCTCTTAAGATTTGAATGTACGTTTTCTCTTGATTATTTCCTGATTCGGAAGTGGCGCAGTTTGGTAACATTGGACAGTGAGTGATAATTGACTTGCACCAGATAATCAAGGGTTAAACCAAAAAGCAAAGTGCCCTTACCTTCCAGGGGGTCCCGGGTGAGTCCCAGTTGACTGATGATGTAACGGGGGATGTCGATTTTAACCCCATGGCCCTCCTTCGCGTGGTCTTCAGCTGCTTCCAGTAGATGGTAAAATTCCTCTGGATTGAACTCCTGAATGAAGTGGGCAGAAAATAAGGAATGTCTTTAAGTGGGTTTGACGCAGCACCGGTGAGCTTGGCGAGTTCTTCAAAGATCAATCAGCCAGGCCTCGAATTTCCTTGGAGTTGGGCAGTTTGTGCATGCAAGCGGTCTTTCCTTTCCTGCTGAATCACAAGGTTCTGGGTTCAAGTGTCACTTTGAGGCTAGAGCACAAAACATCTATGCTGACACTCCAGTGCGTTTCTGGCGCAATGCTGCACTGTCTCCTGGATTAAACTGATCTATACTCGGGTGGATGTAAAATATCCCATGGCACTATCCCGATGGTAAGCAGGGGAATTATCTCCAGTGTCCTGGCCAACGTGCAGTCCTCAATTGACATCACAATAAGCAGATTATATGATCATTATCACAATGCCGGTTGTGAGAGTTTACGGAGTGTAAATTAACTGTGGTGCCTCCGACATTAAAACAGTGACTACTTTATTCCCTGTAAAATGCTTTTAGACATCCAGTGGACATGGAAAGCGCTCTATAAATAAAAGTCTTTCTTTTTACATTGCACCTCCGATGAAGGTACGGAGCAGCTCTGAGTAAACCTTTCTTGGGTTCTCCTCCAATGAGAAACATTTTTTGAAATGTTTTTATTAAGGGTTTTTCGTATTATACAGAGCGAAGATAAGCGTGAATATACATCGGAAAAATATATTTACATTGACCATCTTCCATTATGTACACTGGTTGTCTTTCGTTATTACAATGGTTAAAGATTCTTGTTTTTTATTTTCCAAGAAGTGTTTAGTTCTAGTTGGGTCCCTCACTTCTCTCTCCCCCTTTTCTTCCCTCTCCCCCTCCCCTTCTAATTCTCCGGCGTGCCCTCTTCCCTCATTGGTTCCTTTACCCTGATTCTGTTGGGGTGGCGCAATGCCATGTATTTTGTTATGTGTTGGGCATGGTTTGACTCCATGTTTTAAGATACCCAATACCTTTCCGCAGTACCGGACACGGAAAAACGGAGGCGAGGTAAGATATCTGCCAATCTGACACGTGGAGAAGTCGGGTGACTCCTTAAGTGTTCTCAGCTGTTAGGTGAATGGGACATTCTGAATTCTCCCTCCGTGTACCCGAACAGGCGCCGGAGTGTGGCAACTAGGGAATTTTCATAGTAATTTCATTGCAGTGTTAATAATGTAAGCCTACTTGTGACAATAAAAAAAATATTGTTATTATTGTGCATTCAGCTGCCTGGACCCAGAGCTCAGGAATTCCTTCCCTAAACCTCCTTATCTCAGTCTCCTCTTTTAGCATGCTCCTAAAAACTGATCTTTTTGCCTGAGCTCTACGTCAGTTAGCTCAGCACCTCTTCATCTGACTCGGTGTCAAACTTTGTCTGATAATTTGTTTCTGTGAATAACAGCGGGACATTTCACCAAGGTAAAGGCTCTATAAATAAACGCAGGATAAATCATGATGAATGGAAGATTTCCCACTGCAAACAGACAGCATCTGTCAGAATTGATGTAAAAACAGGACCGTTTCAGATTAACAATTCGCCTCAGCCCCAAACCTGTAAGAAATATTTCCCAGTTTCTCCCCCAAAACAAACATTTCCACCAACATCCTTGAGGTTCCGGGGAGGGAAACAGTAAGTGGGAATTAGGTACGTCTTTTGCTCGACACATGAATTCCATGCTTGGGTAGGCAACCCACCAGCATTCCTTAACCAATCACTTCTTCACAAAAACCTTTTTAACAGCCCCAAACACACTGAAGCATCCATCCCAAAATCAAGCTGACTTTCTATGTTGGGGAAGCCGGAAGAGACAGGAGACTGTTAGGTCAACCGGGACTTCAAGCTAATAACTTAAAACACAGATGAGTCCTTCCCAGCAAGGCAATGCAGCTGTTCATTCATACTGAGAGTAATTCTGAGTATGATTGGCAGCACTCAGCTTGTACCCGCATTTTAAACCCAGCTGTGAGATCATGAAATGAAATGAAAATCGCTTATTGTCACAAGTAGGCTTCAAATGAAGTTACTGTGAAAAGCCCCTAGTCGCCACATTCCGGCGCCTGTTCGGGTAGGCTGGTACGGGAATCGAACCGTGCTGCTGGCCTGCCTTGGTCTGCTTTCAAAACCAGCGATTTAGCCGTGCGCTAAACAGCCCCTCATGTGCGAATGAGCAAATTACGAATGCAGTGACTAGGTCAGGTTGGGCTTATTGTTTAATGGATTGCTGAGCTCCTAGCTGGCTGCGCTTAGAGACCCAATACTGAGAAAGGGGGAGAGGAAACGCCGACGGGTTGGGGGAGCTTGAAACTCACTTGGCCATGTCAGATTTTAATTGACCGAATGGGTTCAAGGTCATGGAAACGGATGGATTCTTTCAGCGGTGAAAGCTCTCTGCCTCCATTATTAAATTCATCAAGTGAGCTGAATTTAAATCAGTGTTTATAGTGCTTAATAATCCAGGCTACACGGGTTCAAATCCCACCCGACCGGCTTGAAACCATTTTGCAGAGTTATTGGGGGTGGGGGGAGCAGTCAGACTAACGCATCCAAAGAACCAGCAGAGGCCGGCTGGGCTGAATGGCTTCATTCTGTGCTACATCACTCTACCGTTCTAATAAGCATCAGCCAGGGGTGCCAGTGTAGTTAGATCTGGTGCACAGTTGCACAGTGTGTAAGACACGAACCACCATACTCACTCCAGTCGCTCAACTCCATGCTCGTGGAAGGAATTTGGACCAGCGTCCCGGGCTGTGTGTCCCAACTGAATATCAGCAGTTGAGATATAGGCCAGAACTCTTTGGATGTTGGGGTTCTCTCTTCCCACTGACAGCGCACCTTCGCCCATGGGTTACCCAGCAGCGAGGGGGGGGCTTCAATGGGAAATCCCATTGACAAGCGGCGGGACGAGAGATTCCACCGCTAGTGAACAGCGCCCTGGCGAGAAACACGCGTCTGGGATATGGATACTCCCGCCCGTAGTGTGGACAATGTTTCATTGCCATCCACCTGCCAAAGTGCAATCTCTTAATTCTCTCCCTTCAAACGATCCAGCATGCCCGCATCATTTGTTTGGAAGTTGGTGGAGGGGAGCCGAGTAAAGGCTTATTTTTGATGATGTTGGAAACAAGAGAGGTCACGAGAATCAAAATGACCCTTCACCATATACTCTTCGAAATCCAGAAAAAAGGCAACATTAGTGAAACGCTAACGCTTTTATTCCCTCAAACGTAGAGACATCTTACCTCCTGAAATCAACAGGTTAAGACTTTGTGCACAACAGTTCACATAGAAAGGGCCAAATCTTTCCTGGCCTCTCACACATCTCCAATTTCCTTTGCTTCACCATTAGCAGCTGTACCTTCAGCTTAGGGCAGAAGATCTAGGAATCCCTCCATAGACCTCTCTGCCTCTTTCTCATCCTTTCACAGACTCTTTGACCACCTTCATTGACTTGCAGTCAATTCCTATCTGATTTTGAGCCACTTTACCACATTGAATGTACTTCATAAATCCAGTTGTTGACATAAATCTTAATTTAACTGCACACAGCACTGGGGGGAAAAAAATGAGTAAAATGGATTTAGATTTATTGTCATGTGTACCAAGATACAGTGAAAAGTATTGTTCTGGGTACAGTTCAAGCAGATCGTTCCAGACATGAAATAATAATAATAAATAATTTTTATTAGTGTCACAAGTAGGTTTGCATTATCACTGCATTGAGGTTACTGTGAAAATCCCCTAGTTGCCACACAGAGGGGGAATGCAGAATGTCCAATTCACCTAACAAGCACGTCTTTCGGGACTTGTGGGAGGAAACCGGAGCACCCGGAGGAAACCCACGCAGACACGGGGAGAACGTGCAGACTCCGCACAGACAGTGACCCAAGCCGGGAATCGAACCCGAGTCCCTGGCGCAGTGAAGCAACAGTGCTAACCACTGTGCTACCGTGTCGCCCAAGCAAGACATATGATAAATACACAATGGTTGACGCATACGGAGTCTAATGCTAAACGGAAGTACCCAACTTGAGGCAACACCCATTGCTCATAATCGAAAATCATACTAAAATAAATGTGTGATTTTCACGTGATCTACCTGCAAGCTACACGACTCCGGTGCGCTTTGGTTCACATGATTGTGGGCAAAAATCGACAGAACTAGCCCAGAGTAAAGACAAAGACTCCGCTTTGTTGTAGTGTCTGAAGAGGATATTTGAATGACGGGATGTAATACCATTGGGAAATGGAACATTCACTTTGTACTTGCACAAAACAAAATGGCTCACCAGGCACTCCAGTAACCGTGCAGGCCGTGCGATGATGATCAGGAGCTTCTTCACCAGCTGCGTCACAAAAGCGACCTCTGAACTCTCGGACCGCTCGTGTGCCTAGAAGGAGTTAGAGAATATCGCCTGTAATAAATGTGACCGACAACACTTTCATCTCTGCAAGGGTGCTGGATGCGATCGGACGCAAACAACCAAAACACCAAAAGCGCTCCCGTTGGGAATGACTGATACTAATTCAGTTCCCTGGTACCATCATGGCCAGGAAAGCCACCCAGTCAGTTCACCAGCCCAATCACATTCCCAGCACTGATCGGTCATTCAGATAGAATGAAACAACAAAATGGATTTAAAGTTAATTCAATTCTTAACCATTTGGTTGAAGTATGTGGGAATTATCTTCTAAGTATTTCTTTTATTGATAAGAGTATTTTGGAATTGGGAAGTGGAACTCATTGGATGGCCCTATAAAAGGACCAGCACAGACATGGTGGGACAAATGGCATTCTTCTATGGAGTAAGATTCCATGAACACGATGAGGCATGAATTAAAGGTCCAAGCAGCTTGAGGGATGTGTGCTGTAAATATTAACCAGGTATTGTGATGATAGGTAGTCTGTCATCTGTACATAATATGAGTAGTTCATCATCACTGTAAATTCTATGATCTATGATCTGCATGTGTATTATAAGTTATATGATTTACTGTTGTAGTTCTACCATCCGACCAGCAGGTGGGGTGAGTAAGCAGTCTCAAAACCTGGGATGCACCAGGTGTTGCATCAGAAGGAGTATGTTCGGAGCTGATAGCAGTCACAGTTTTAAGTAGCTCTGTTGTATCTTAGTGTAAGTTAGTGATAGACGTTTATTTCCAACTGTATTCATCCTTGACATTTTAGTTATTCGTTAATATAGTGTTAGTAATAAATAGCTTTGTTTATAAAACAAAGTCTAATGTTCTTTGTTCACATCAGCCCAATCAAAAAACATTACAGGTATTTGCTCGAAAGTCTCTTTTACGTTTTCGTGAACACCCTGCATCCTTTTTGCCTGATGGTGGTTTAGGCTCAGTGATAGGAATGGTCTGGGTGTAGGGGTCTATTGAATCAGTTGTCCTTCACTGCCCTCTGACACCTCGCTATCGAACAGAACTGCCATTAGGTGCTTGGTAAAAGGAGAAACGGATCTATCTCCCAACACTGATGGTCCAGCACCCAGTATGTACAAAGTTATTAATACTTGTAATTTAGTCAAAACATGAAGAAGAATCATCATCATTTAAATTATCAAGCCCCTTCAATTATCTACCCTGCCATGCATGATGGAGAATTCTGCATAGGTATTCCCTGATGTCCAAAGGTTATTAAACAAATGCAATAATAATTATCAATGCCACATTGGAACAGAATTGGGCCATTCAGCCCCTTGGGTTTGCTCTGTCATTCAATTAAATTGTGGCTGAACCACATGGTTTACCTCTCCCTGATCTCCCTGATCTCCACCCTCCACTAGCACAAGAGACATGTGTCAGCTTGGATCAGTGAGTGGCATCCTCATTTCACACTCACTCCAGAATGGATCTAGGCTGGCGCGTAGGTATGGTATGAAGCCAGTGTGTCAATCTAGCAAGGACGACCCTTCAAACAATAATAAAATCATAAGAAATAGCAACAAGACTAGGCCTATCGATTTAGGTCTGCCACATCTAATTGTAGCCTTAGCTCCGCTCTCCTGATGGTGTGCCATCGCAGTTCTAACCCTTGACCCCTTTGTCAATCAATAATCTGTCAGATTTAGCCTTGAATATATCGAATGACCCGCCGCCTCCACTGCATTCTGGGGAAGAGAACTCTAAAGACCAACGAGCCTCTGAGAGAAGTAATTCCTGCTCATCTTCATCTTAAACAAGAGACCAACAGCGTGAGGTCTGGAGTGGTCTACCCGGCAAAGCTGAGAGTGATGCACAACTCGAGGGATTTCTACTTCAAGACGGTGGAGGCGGCTGAGGCGTTTGTGAAGGCTGAAGGACTGGGACTGAAATGAGAGATGGGACTGGGATTGGGACTTGACTGAGGGGAGGGGGACTGGGCTTTGTCTTTAGCTCTCTCTTTGGTTGTTCTTGTTTTGTATTTGTCGGGAGGGGGGATTGTCTGCACGGGTTTTGTTTTGTTTTTTCAGAGACTGGGTGATGGAAGAAGGGAATGGGGGGAGCGGGGTCTGGGCAGGGGTCACCGCACTGGCAAGCGAAGGTTGGCGAGCGAACGGGAGCGTGGTGGGGGGGGAGGGGCCGCGGTTGTTGTAACCTGATTGAACAGGTTTCGATGGGCCTGGGAGGTGTGAAAGCTGGGGGATGGGATCGATACTGGGAGAAGTGTTTGTAAGAGGAAGTGGATGGGGGGAATTCTGGGAGGGAGGGGGAGGGGTTCGACGGTAACAAAAGGATAGGACAGGTCAGGACAGAGGAGCAGCGTCCAGGGCTATGATGATGGCGGATAGGAGGGGGGGTGGTTGAGAGACCCCGGTCAGAATAGTGACGCGGAACATGAGGGGGTTAGGGGAACAGTAAAGACATCGAGAGTTTTTACACATTTGCAGAGCTTAAAGGCAGAGGTGCATTCGGGCAGCACGGTAGCATTGTGGATAGCACAATTGCTTCACAGCTCCAGGGTCCCAGGTTCGATTCCGGCTTGGGTCACCGTCTGTGCGGAGTCTGCACGTTCTCCCCGTGTCTGCGTGGGTTTCCTCCGGGTGCTCTGGTTTCCTCCCACAGTCCAAAGATGTGCAGGTTAGGTGGATTGGCCATGATAAATTGCCCTTAGTGTCCAAAATTGCCCTTAGTGTTGAGTGGGGTTACTGGGTTATGGGGATAGGGTGGAGGTGTTGACCTTGGGTAGGGTGCTCTTTCCAGGAGACGGTGCAGACTCGATGGGCCGAATGGCCTCCTCCTGCACTGTAAATTCTATGATAAGGTGGTGATGCTGCACGAGACCTATCTGAGGGTGAAGGATCAGGTGAGGCTTAGGAAGGGGTGGGCGAGTCAGTTTCGTCTCTCGGGGTTTGACAGTAGGGCTCGGGGGGGGTGGGGGGTGTAGCGGTATTGGTGGGCAAGAGGGTGCAGTTTCAGATTGAGAAGGTGGTGGCAGATCAAGGCTGCAGGTATGTGACAGTGACCGGGGGGGGGGGGGGGGGGGAGCGCACGAGGGGAGGTTGGTGGCACTGGTAAGCATACATGGCCCCAACTGGGGTGATGTAGGGTTTGTGAAGTGGGTGCTGGGTGCCATCCCGGATCTGGACACCCATGAGTTGATAGTAGGGTGTGGATTGTAACATGGTGCAGGAACCGAAGGTGGACAGGTCTCAGCCACATTCACTGGCCCTGTAAGGGGGTGGGGTGGACGAAGGCATTGGCTGGGCTCATGAGGGAGATGGGAGGAGTGGCCCATAGAGGTTCTTACACTCGAGGGAACGGGAGTATTCGTTTTTCTCTCTGTACACAAGGTGTACTCAAGGATTGACATTATCATGGTGGGGAAGGCACTATTGGCTGGGGTTAGGAAGTCGGAGTGCTCAGCAATTGTGATTTCAGATCATGGTCAGCTTTGGGTGGATGTGGATTTGGAAAAGGGGATAGCCCAGAAGTCGGGGTGGAGAACGGATGTGCGGTCACTAGTGGACCGGAGTTTTTTTGATAAGATCGGGAAGGTGATTGAGGAATATGTGGGGTTTAATTGCACAGGGTGAGGTTATGCAGCCAGTGGTTTGGGAGGCTCTGAAGGCAGTAGTGAGGGGGGAGGTGATCTCGTTCAAGGCTAAAGTGGACAGGTAGGAGAGGGAGGAACGCCAATAACTGATAGAGGAGATTTTGGAGGTGGATGTGAGGTATGCGGGGGACCCGAACCCGGGTCTCCTGGCCAAGAAGTAGGAGTTGCAGGTACCCTATGTCCGCCCCCTCTGCTTGTATTGGCTGTCGAGCCCCTGGCTATTGCGATAAGGAGCTTGGGACTGTGGAAGGGGATAGTGAGATTCGGGGGGGGGGGTGATGGAACATAGGGTGTCCCTATATGCCGATTATCTGCTGCTGTATATTTCGGAACCAAGCATGTCAGTGGGAAGTATAATGGAGCTGCTTCAGAGGGTCGGGACGTTCTCCGGGTACAAACTGAATTTAGGAAAGTGCGACTATTTTATGGTCTCTTCGCCGGGAGTAGGATCAGGGGGGTGGGGGCTGCCATTCCGCTTGGCGGCAACCCACTTTGGCATTTGGGGGTTCAAGTGGCCCGGGATTGGGGAGGTCTCCGGAAGTTTAATTTCGCTAGTTTTGTGCAGAAGGTGAAGACCGATTTGGCTGAGGTGGGACAATTTCCCTCTGTCGTTGGCCGGCCGTGTGCAGCCAGTTAAAATCAATGTTTTGCCGCAGTTTCTGTTTTTGTTCCGATGTCTGCTTCCAATTTCCGCGTGATTTGTGACGTGCGGGCTGACTCACATCCCTCGGGAAAGGGCCTTCTGTTGCTAAGCAACGACTTGCTTCTATTTATTCTTTATGTCGTAACCCTCTTCAAGCACAATAGAGACACAGTTGGAACGGAAACATCTTTGTCCAGCATGATTCTAACTTCAGGTTTTATCCGTCCATGCACAGAAATATTAAATGAAATCCACTTAAAACTATACCTTATTTCTAATGTTTACTAATACAAATATAAATCCCTTAAAACCACCTTCAATTTCCTAACAATCGATAAGATTTCCGCATGATTTGTGACTCACATCCTGCAGCAGCTTCTCCAGGTTCTCTTGCAGCTCGTAGAAGTACCGAGAAGTGATGAGCCCCTCGTGTGATTTATCCAGGCAATCCCTGGACATCTCGATGATCTGGTGGTGGATGAAGCTGAGGACCCCATCAGCCAAGGGGAGTACATTCTCTGGAGCATTGATCGTGAAGAACTCCTGGAGCCTCTCTTCCATCTGCGCAGTGGCCTGGAGAGGGAATTGAATGCAAAACTGGCCTCAGTTTGAGGAGGAATTCTATTGTCCCACAAATTAAAAGCCTACTGCAGGGGCTGACATAAACCTAGGTTTTCAAATCCTCGCTGCCAGGAAATTCCTGCTTCAGCATCCCTGAGCATTCATCTGAAGGTAGCCAGAGGACCATGGGCTCTGTGAAAGACACTCTTTTGTCTGTCCATAGCTGGTTGGTCCTCCCAGGTCCACGGCAAGCTGCGGGATGCAATAAAGCTTGGTGCAGCCGCCACAAAAGCAGAGTGGGGAAAGGCCCCTGTTTAAGACCCTTCAGCCACAGTACACTGAAGGGAGGAAATTGCAAATTAGGGGCTGGTTTAGCACAGGGGCTAAATCGCTGGCTTGTAATACAGAACAATGCCAGCAACGCGGGTTCAATTCCCGTACCAGCCTCCCTGAACAGGCGCCGGAACGTGGCGACTCGGGGCTTTTCACAGTAACTTCATTGAAGCCTACTCGTGACAATAAGCGATTATTTTTTTTTTTTTAAAACCTGTATATTCAATATCTAATGTGTGTGTTAAATATTAACTACAGTGTAAATGTAGTGGGCAACATACAATATTGGGCGAAATTCTCCGCCTCAAAGCGCAGGTGGCAAAGTTCTTGGTGAGGTGGGGAATCCAGCGGCGGTGAAGAAAACGGGATTGCCGGCGGGCACCAATCCATTTCTGATGCTTGTGTCGGGATCGAGATCATTAAGACCCATTTGTGTCCACTTAGCAGGCCGGGTACTGTATTGCCTGGGCCCACTTGATTCTCCAGTCCTTTGGGTTAGTCAGTGCTAATTACTGTGAATAGTTCAGTTTCGGAGACCTCTTGTGGCCATTATGCCTTCAAAGGTCAGGCATGACTTGGTTCAAATCAGAGCAACAATTGCTGTAATCTTCTCCAACCATGCATCTTATCAAACTGAGCCTTGGATGCTCCAATTCCATCTCCACCTCTAACTCACGGCAAAGCTCCTGCTCTATGTGTTCCAGTATTGCTCAATTACGCTCCAAAGCCCCTTATCGAAGGCTGATAACGGGCTCTACAGCACATCCAGTCCCAGCACTCAAGGCCAAGTTGTTCAGTGCAAATTGTCACTGGAGCAATGTCATAAATGACAGTCGCAGGTCTGATTTCATATTAACACAATGGATAAAGTGGACACGAGCACAATCCTTACCTTTGGGAACCTTTCTTTGTAGACATGGTTCATCATCACGATTTCGTTATCATAGCAAGAAGGAGAGCGACCAGGGCTATAGCAGATCAAATGTCACAAGTTAGTCTCGGTCATCAAGCCCATTGGTAAGAGTCACTTTTGGAACTAACTTTGAATGACCCTACTTTTGTCCTCCTGGAGGTGTTACTCCTCACTGTCTCCAGTGGACAAATAGTGAACAACTGTTTGCACCAGCTGGCTTTTCAGTAACTAGTGAGCATTCGGACTCAGGTGTAATCACGAGAAGATCAAAGGGTGGCTGGATCTCATTGAAACTTACAGAATACTGAGAGGCCTGGATAGAGTGAATGTGGAGAGAATGTTTCCACTGGTAGGAGAAATTAGAACCCGAGGGCACAGCCTCAGACTGAAGGGACGATCCTTTAAAACTGAGATGAGGAGGAACTTCAGCCAGAAGGTGGTGATTCTTTGGAAACCATTGCCGCAGAAGGCTGTGGAGGCCAAATCACTGAGTGTCTTTGATAAAAATAGATAGGCTCTTGATTAATAAAGGGATCAGGAGTTACGGGGAGAAGGCGGGAGAATGGGGCTGAGAAATATCAGCCTTGATTGAATAGTGGAGCAGACCCGACGGGCCGAATGGCCTAATCCTGCTCCTATGTCTTGTGGTCTTATGATACGAATTCCACACTGAGAATTATTAGAGAATGGGTCATTATAATGAGTGACCTTTGAATCAGAGACTAGAACGTCATTCAAAAGGAATCAGCTCTCCGTGCAAAATAAAAACATCCTACAGAATATCCTAAATTGACCATTCACCACCTCAACCCTCTTCCCCATGTTGGCCCAAAGTATCTGAACATGTTCTTCCAGGTTTATGGTCCCTGGTATGGGAACACAGAAACACTGTCATCACTGCAATTTTATCCTAAAGGAACAACCTTGTGGTTTAGTGGGTAGCACTCTCGCTGGTGAGTCACAGCATCATTGGTTGAAGTGCCACTCAACAAGCTGAATACACTGGCCCTCCAGCACTGTACTGAGGGAGTGCTGCAATGTTAGAAGTGGAAGAATATCCTAAAGAGGAGCAGGGGGGTCCTCCCCTGTGAGCTGGTCAATAGATATCCTTCAACCAACATCACTAAAAAATACATTATATGGCGTTTATCAGAGTGATGTTTGTGGGACTTTGCTGTGTCCTGTCTACTCTTAAATAAAGTACTTAATTGTCTATAAAGCACTATAGGGTGTCTTAAGGCCTTGAAGGACATTATATAAATGCCAGCCTTTCTTTCCTTATTCTTCCGCTAGGCCAACATTTGTCCCCCATCCCTAATTGCCCTTGAGAGGGTGGTGATCATAGAATTTACAGTGCAGAAGGAAGCCATTCGGCCCATCGATTCTGCACCGGCCCTTGGAAAGAGCACCCTACCTAAGCCCACACCTCCACCCTATCCCCGTAACGCAGTAACCCCACCTTTTTGGACACGAAGGGGCAATTTAGCATGGCCAATCCACCTAAACTGCACAGCTTTGGACTTGTGGGAGGAAACCAGAGTACCCGGAGGTAACCCACGCACACACGGGGAGAATGTGCAGACTCCACACAGACAGTGACCCGAGCCGGGAATCGAACCTGGGACCCTGGGAGCTGTGAAGCAAATGCGCTAACCATTGTGCTACCGTGCCGCCCCGTGAGCTGCCTTCTTGAGCCAGTGCAGTCCATGGGGTGTAGGTACACCCACAATGCTGTTAGGGAGGGAGATCCAGGATTTTGATCCAGGATTTTGATCCAACGACAGTGCAGGAACGGCGATATATCCAAGGCAGGATGGTGAGTGGCTTGTAACAAAACTTACCTTCACTGGACCTGGACCTCGACAGTGTGCCAATCAAGGTTTCACAATTTAGAGTAGGAAAGCTCTCCTCTGCCACTAGCCCGTGGGACCTCTGAAAGAGGAAGCTCGATACTGGGTGAATAATGTGCACACTTTCCAACACTGCTCTCTGGTCTGAATACCCACAAGAATTGATGGAAAGACCTGAATTATAGAGGAGGGCAGAGTTTGCAAATCCTCGCGTGGAGGAGGAGTTTGACTTTGTGAGATATTGGATCAGTCAGGCTGACACTCCAGTGCTGTACTCAGGAAGTGCTGCACTGTCAGAGATGCCCAGTTTCAAACGATGCCCAGTTTCAAACAGGCAAAGGATCCCGTAGTGCAATTTTGAAAAGAGCTTGCATTCTGGCCGATAATTATCCCCCAACCATTAATTAAAAGCTGATGAACTGGTCATTATTGCATTGCTGTTGGATCTGAGTACTGACCTGAGGCTGCGAGAGCGCGGGCGCACCGCTGGGGAGCGTCGCCCCCCATCATCATCAGTGATGCTCTCTGTGCTGCCAAAGTGTTTGGACAGGAAATGCAGCTCGTCCACTGTGGGCTGGAAGGGTAACTGGTGAAGTTTCTCCTGTGACGAGCATGACGACTGTGGGGTTTGAAAGGAAACAACAAAACACGGGCGTGAGAGAGGAGGTCGGCCACGCCGCAGAAATCTAAAACGAGAAAAACGTACCTTCAGTCCCCTCCCAAGACGTTGGCTCATGGTGATGTCCGCGTTCACCAACCCTACGTGCCTTCTCCTGCCGAAGGCGGAGGGGCAGGCGAGCCACACAAAACGCCGTAAAGCTCGGCGGGACTGGAAGATTGGACCAGTGACCAATGGTGAACTGCTTTCACCTCCGGAAAACATGTCACCGGGAGGGGCTGGTAAATCTGGCCCATTGTCTAACCGCCATCTTTAAGTCAGACACTGGGATTCATGTTCCTTCGCTTCCCCCAGTCCAGGTTAGGAACAGGAGGGTACCATTTAGCTCCACCATTCAATGGGTCATGGTTCATCCAAACCTCAATTCCGATAACATTGCCTCAGCCCCAAATCCCTTAACAACCTCACCAAACAAAAACCGATTCATCTTAGTCTTGAAAACTCAAACTGGCCACAGCCTCTTTGCATGGGCGGGGTAGAGAAATTCTAGATTTCTAATATCCTTCGTGGGAAGATGTGCTTCCTGATTTCCCCTCCTGAATAGCGTGGCTCTTGTAATCTAGTAAGATTATGTCCCCTCATTCCTGATTCCCCCGTCAGAGGAAATGCTTTCTGCATATATATCCTATCGGAACTTTTGAACATTCTAAACACCTCAACCCAATTGCCCATCACACATCTAAACTCGAGGGAAGGCAAGCCAGGTTTGTGCAACCTGTCTTAATCATTTAACCCTCTAAACCCCGGTTCATTCAGAGTGGTAAATGACGAGAAACAAGGAATGAAAAGGTTTAGAATAACAAAGTACACAAATAATTTAAAACAGGTGCAGAAAGCTTTCAAAATGGCTGGCGGAGTTTATCTCAAGTCGGGGGCTGGAATACAATGGTCAGGAAGTCATGCTCAATTGTAAAGAAAACTGTCAATGTATGAAGTGTGAGTTGGCTAAGGTAGATTGGGGAGCTTCATTAAAAGGCATGACGGTGGATCGGCAATGGTTAATATTTGAGGAACGAATGTATGCATTGCAACAGTTATACATTCTTTCCTGACGCAAAATTACAACAAGAAAAGCAGCCCAACTGTGGCTTACAGATGAAATTAAGAAAAGTATTAAATCCAAAGAGAAGTCGTATAAAATTACTAGAAAAAGTAACAAGACTGAAGATAGGGAGCAGATCAAAATACAGCAAAGCAGGACAAAGAGATTTGATTAAGAGGGGAAAATAGAGTATGAGAGTAAACTTGCAAGTACCATAAAAGTGGACTGTAAAAGATTCTGCAGGTATATAAAAAGAAAAGGATTAGTGACGACAGAGGGCCGGAATAAATGGGCCTTTTTTAAAGGGGCAGGCAGTGATGAGTGGGGTTCCGCGGGGATCAGTGCTTGGGCCCCAGATATTCACAATAAGGGGCGGGATTCTCCCAGCCCTGGGCCGGGCCGGAGAATCAGCGCGAACGGGCCACGCCGCCCCGACGCCGGCACGCGATTCTCCGCCGTTCTAACCTGCTCTGGGCCGGCGGGACCTCGGCGTGTAAGGGTCGGGTGGCGGCCTTTGGGGGTGGGGGGGGGCCCTCCCATGTGGCAAGGCCCGCGATCGGGGCCCACCGATCGGCGGGCCGGCCTCGGTGGCTGGGGGCCTCCTTTCCTACGCGCCGGCCCCAGTATTCCTGCGCAATGTAGCGTCGGGGCCGGCGCGTTGAAGGGGGCCACTGCGCATGCGCGGATGCCATGGCGCACAGTTCACGCCGGGATCTGCAGCTGGAGAGGCGCGAACCGCTCCAGTGCCATGCTGGCCCCTTGTAGGGGCCAGAATTAGTCGTGGGAGCGGCCCGTTCACGCCGTCGTAAAACGCGACGGCGTTTACGACGGCGTGCACACTCTGCCGCGGGATTGGAGAATCCGCACAAGGTCCTTTACAGTCCAGAACAGGAGAATTTATAATCGAGAACAAGGAAACGGCAAAGCAATTTAACAACTAGGAAGGAGACAAAAGATTGCTAAAGAATTCGGGGTGTAGTGAGAAGGAGGCATTGAGGATAATTCGTATTATTAGAAAAATAGCTCTCTAAGGCCTGAAAATCTACATCCCAGGATACTAAAGGAGGTAGCCATGGAAACAGTGTATGTGTTGGTTGTCATCTTCCAGAATTCTGTAAATTCTGGAACAGTCCCAGCAGATTAGAGGGTGGCAAATGTAACCCCGATATCTAATAAAGGACAGAGGGAGAAAACAGGGAATTACAGACCGGTCAGCCTAACATCAGTAATAGGGAAAATTCTGGCATCTATTAAAAAGGATGTGGTAATGGGACACTTAGAAAATATCAACGGGATTAGACAAAGTCAGCATGGATTTGTGAAAAGCAAATCATGTTTAACAAACCTACTGGAGCTTTTTTGAGGACACAATGATCAGAATAGATAAGAGAGAACCAGTAGATGTGGTGTACTTGGATTTTCAGAAAGCTTTTGAAAAAGTCCCACATAAGAGCTTAGTATGAGAAATTAAAGCGTAAGGGATTTGGGGTTATATATTGTGTCATGTGAGAGTACCTTTAAGAAATGGGTGTTTATAAATGGGTGTGTATATAAGTATCTGTAGTGAGAGTACCTTTACAAAATGGGTGTTTATTACTGCAGTGATGTCAGAGAGTGGGTGAAGCTGGGCTGTCTGTCAGCTTTTTACTTTCGTTTTAGGCTGTTTGCTGCAGGGTTTGTTTTAGTTTCGTTTTCAGAGCTGGATAGCTGCAGTCATAGCCAGAAGGTGTATTAGAGTCTCTCTCTGTAATCTAAAGACTGTAAATCGATCCTGGTGATTTAAAACTAATAACTGTAGTGACTTTAACCTGATGTGCTTCTGGTAAAAGGTGTTTTAAGTCTTATGGATGTTAAAAGGAAATCTTAAAGGATTACTTAGTGTTGTATTCTTTGGGGGTTGAATTTGAATTAATGGTTGCTAAAATGTTCACTGTATGTTGTAAAAAGGTTAACTTGAGTTCATAGAATAAACATTGTTTTGCTTTAAAAAAATACTTTTCCATTTCTGCTGTACCACACCTGTAGAGTGGGCCGTGTGCTCCCCCTACCACAATCTATTAAAAGTTGTGAGTCAGGTGAATTCCATGATACACTTTGGGGTTCTCTAAACCCTGGCACATAACAATTGCCACGGATCGAGAATTAGTTAGCAGACAGAAAACAGAATAGGAATTAAATGGGTCTTTTTCAAAGTGGCAGGCAGTGACTAATGGGGTTCCGGCAGGGATCAGTGTTTGGGCCCCAGCTATTCACAATATACATCAATGATTTAGATGTATATCTAAAAAGTAATGTTTCCAAATTTCTTGTTGATATGAAACTTGGTGGGAATGTGAGTGGTGAGGAGGATGTGAAGAGGTTTCAAAGTGGTTTAGACAAGTTCAGTGAGTGGGCAAATACATGGCACAGTCAGTGTAATGTGGGTAAATGTGAGGTTATCCACTTCGGACAGAGAAACAGAGTGGCGGAGTATTATTTAAATGGTGATAGATTGGGAGATGTTGATGTACAAAGGGACCTGGGTGTCCTAGTGCACCAATCATTGAAAGCAAGCATGCAATAACAGCAAGCAGTTAGGAAGGCAAATGGTATGTTGGCCTTCATTGTAAGAGGACTTGAGTACAGAAGCAAGAATGTCCTACTGCAGCTGTAGAGGGCCTTGGTGAGGCCACACCTGGAGTATTGTGTGCAACTTGGGTCTCCTTATCTAAGAAAGGATATACTTGCCACAGAGGAAGTTCAGCGAATGTTCGCCAGACTGATTCCTGGGGTGGCGGGACTGTCGTATGAGGAGAGATTGGGTCGACTGGCCCTATATTCGCTGGAGTTCAGAAGAATGAGAGGAGATCTGATTCAAACGTATAAAATTCGCACAGAGCTGGACAGACTGGATGTAGGGATGATGCTTCCTCTGGCTGGGGTGGGGATAGGAAAAGGGGGCATAGTTTCAGGATACGGGTGGGCCATTGAGGACTGAGATGAGGAGAAACCTCTTCACTCAGAGGGTGGGAGCCTGGGAATTCTCTACCACAGAGGCCGTGGAGGCCAAGTCACTGAATATGTTTAAGAAGGAGATAGATTTCTCGACTCTAAAGGTGATGAGGGGATGAGGAGAGGACGGGATTATAGAATTGAGATAGAGGGTCAGCATGATCATATTGAATGGCGGAGCAGGTTCGAAGGGACAAATAACCTACTCAAACTATTTTCTATGTATACAGTTTTGCGTCAGATCCCACCTGGAGCACTGTGTTCAGTTTGGGGATATATTGGCCTTGGAGGATTACATTTACCAGGAAGATATTGGGGGTTAGACCACTTGAGTTTAACTATTGTGGAATAAATAGAATTGGTTGTGAGTTTTAGCTGAGTATCGGAAGATCCCAGCCTTTCTCTTTTCTTTCTAAGCCTGCCTTGCATCTGAAGTGCGTTATCTGCAATATGAGATCTAAGACGCACCGTTTTAATGGAATATCTACACTGCAAATGTCACCCCAGAGAATAAGAAGTCTCTGTAGCCTCCTGCAACCCTCCGAGATAGACCTGCTCCTCCAGTTCTAGTCTTTTAGCACCCCGATTTCCATCGCTCTGCTATTGCTGGCTGTGTCTTCAGCTGGCTGGGCCTTAGGATTTGGAATTCCCTCCCTAAACCTCTTCACCTCTTCATCTCCATTCAGCCGACCTCTTTGACCAGGCTTTGGGTCAGCTGACTCTGACATCTCCTCATGTGCCTTGGGGTCAACTTTATTTTGATGAAGCTCCTGCGAAGGGCCCTGGGACATTTTACTTTGTTAAGGGCGCGACATGAATGCACATTGCTGCTGTTGTGATTGAGTGAACACCCCATATCATACAACACAACCACATTGAACAACACAACAATGGCAGCAACCACCACCGGCTCTTAGCGAGCGTTCAAAGGTTAACATGAAAAAGATACCACTTACAGACACAGTGGAGCTGGGAGTGTTGGTCCCATACCCCGAGGATGGAAGTGAGGCGAGGGACCATCGGCGTCCATCTGCCCTGGAAACACAATGGGAAGCATTTTGAACAACAGCATGCACGGTCCCTTTTAGTCATGAAGCAGTTTCGCCCTTTCACCCTTTTAGCGGCTATACCGTATTGATAGATATTTGATCACCCGCTGCCAGTCTGGCCAAATCTGTAGTTTTACAAGGATCAATAGACTTAAAAGCAGAAGGTCTGTTCCACATATTTGAACAGAGCTTTCGGGAAATGGTGTTTTGTTTGGTTCTAAACTGCCGGTGGGCAGTACCTCCACAGAGACAGTGCAGTATTCCTCTATTGCAAATGAATCAAAGTAGGTGGTAGGGAGAGGGAATATTTGTAAACTTCTGTTCAGCACAAGTAACAACTTCAAACTCCGTCAAGCCTCTTCAAAGGCTTTGGGAAAATAGGGTCAGTAACTCCACATCAGAATGAACACCAAAACGATAGAGGGAGATTGCAAGTGTGTCGCTCATTTTGGGACATGACCATCCATCACCCCAAGGAAATTGCTTCTCCCTTTAAATAAAAGACCATTGGCCCTTTCACTGTATCTTTTTATTCTCCGACTTATAAACTGTGGAGTTTTCACATATCACTGCACTAATTTATTCTGCTAATTTCACGAGGGACACACAGAGTCACAACCTGTGTAAATGAGGAAAAAGGAATTAAATCAATGTTCCGCATCTCATGGCTGAATTTCAGCATTTGAACGGGCATTGCCTCAAAACCACACGCAGTCAGCATCGTGGAGTAAGAGTTCCTCTGGTGACTGTCTGCAGATATCTCCGGTGTGTCGGTCAAAGCTTTGCTTTGTTTGTCATTTGTGATGGAATGCAAAACCTTTTATGGAATGTGATTTTGCGATTTCTCTCGGAATTGCTGATCCCTCGCATTAGAGAGTTGCTGCACACAGCGGAGTGGAGGAATCCTTGCCCCTGTGCGAGTGTGGGGGGGGGGGGGGGGGGGACCTACACCTCCGAAAAGAATGAGAAGCCAATCAGCAACACAACCCAGTCATTGTAAAAAAGAAACATGGTATGGAATTTATGATCCGACTCCTTCAGATATCGTGCCCTTATAGGGCCTTGGCGACTTCCATTACATTGGTCCCTGTTTGTGCTCAGCGATGTACTGCGGTGGTTGGCCGTTGCATTCTGACGCCTTGCTGATCAGGAGACTCTCCCACTCTTACCGTCTGCCATCAGGCCCACTGGAAGGATTGACAGGCTGATAATCAACCTGTTTGGTCATGTCATAAACACACCTTCCGTGGCCATCAAGTGGGACTCGAACCCAGAGGTTCTGGTCCAGAGATAGGAATGCTCCCATTGCGCCACAAGGTCTCATGGAATCCATGATAAGCCTGTATAAAACATTAATTCAGTGGCATCTGGGGAACCACTTCGCCTCCTTTGGGGAAAGCCTGTCGGAATTAAGTGTCGAAGAAGCACATAAGGGACCAGCAGCAGTCCTGTCCGCCACCCCGCCCCTCCCCCCCCACAAGAAGAGTTCCCAGCCAATCAGAGGGTGGCACCCATCCACTGCTCACAGTGTCACCGGCGGATAGTGGTAGCTGGCAGTAATGCACCCATTGAACAGGCCCAAGATCTCGTCCCCCCACCCTCCTCAATACCAGGTACCTCGATCAGGTACTGAGTTCCTTTGAACGAGGGAACACCCCCCACCCTCTCCTCCCAGTAGCCTGTAAGCAAAGCCATCAGGGCTTCCCGTGTGGTGATTGACTCCCCCGCTGCTGTCATTAATTACCTGCTATAGGGTCTGAATTGATAGCGGGGAAGGGAGACCATCCTCGAGACTGTCCATACCAAACTTAATCAGGGCAGAAGGTGGCGGGGTCTTCACCTGTGCCCTCCTGCCCAATTAAATGCCCCTCCTGCTTCTAAACCTGTATCAGGGAAGGGCATTTAATCCACCCCCCATGATTCTAAGTCTCGATTTGGGAGAGGGAAACATACATCGATTAGCTTTATGTTTGGATCCGAAAGTATCTTCCCCCTTCCCTGGGGAGTTCAGCAATGTTCCACTGGCATGGGTTGCCCAGGCATCACAGCAGTGCCTTGACTAGGGACTTGAGAACAACATCTGGACTGACCCTCCCTGTGCAGCACTGAAGGAGTGCGGCAATGCTGGAGGTGCCGTTTTTCAGATGAAGCATTTAATCGAGGACCTGCCTGCTCTGACAGGGAAATTATCCCACGGCATTACTTTGAAGAAGCTCATCCTGGCCAGAACTTACTCCTCATCACTAAAAACGGGACGATCCAGACATTTTTATTGCCGTCTGGGTGTGAATCGGCTTGGTTTGAACAATATGTTAGTGGCGAACGCTTCAAACGTACTTCTTTGTCTGGAAGGTGTTCTGTGACATCCTGAAAGACAAGTCTCTGCTTATTTGTGCTGGACTGTGCATATAGGTTCGTCAGTGTAGCGTTAATTATTACATCTCAGTGTAATACAAACACTAGAGGGCACCAACAGTTCCCAGTATAAATATCAGACCTCAGGGAATGCTGGGTGGTTAGCAAAGGAGAAGGACTGATCACAGCACGAGGAGTAGTTTAGATTAGTGAGAGAGAGTTAACACAAGGTCATCATTAGTTAATACTAGATTATAGATTACTGTTTAACAGATTCAACCTTATTCAACTTTATTAGTAGTTATAGCTCAGTAGTGTGTGCGAACTTTATTCAATTAATCATGATTCAATAAATTAGTTTTGCTTCAATTGAAAGATTGGTGGTTTCTTTATCATCAACTCATCAAACCATTCTGGATCACAAGGCAAAGAATAATGACATATTACCCCAAATTGTAATATAACAGACTGTTGGTTTGAGCTGGTTTAGTTGCCAATTCGTTCATCTTAGAAGTACAATACATTGAAAGTTAACATGCACCTCACACACAAACACATACACAAAAGAAGACATGTAGGCGCACACACACACCACACATGGACACACTCATACGGACACACATACACACACCTGGAGATACATACACACACCTGGAGACATATACACACACCTGGACACACATACGCATACACACACACAAGATAAATTAACTACAGGGAGGTTTGGTTGAGCGACACCAACAGAAAGAGCCAATTGACCACATGTTCCACAAGGCTGCCACCTTCAGCCAATCCACAGAGCCGAGCACAGCATCAGACCTAACAGAGCCACAACAGACTGGAGTTACCTGTCAGTGCGATGGCCATGGCTGCAAGGAAAGAAACAGGTTAAAGCAACAACAGGTTGAGAAATGATACTGGAAGAAAAAAAGGCACGGATCAAAAAAGAACTAATGACCCTCCACCACGCGCTCACCCGAGTCACAGACCAGCTCTCTGGGGTTAATCACTGCACAGTTCCCCCCATGAATCGCCTGGGTTCGGAGTGCAAACATCACAATGCAAATTATAACAGTGCTCGCCAGCTTTGATACCCTCCTGAACGTACTAATCTCAACGACTGGTGTCTTGGATTGTGCCTCAGTGTCCTTGGACCGTTGAGAGGGAGTATAGAATTTACAGTGCAGAAGGAGGCCATTCGGCCCATCGGGTCTGCACCGGCCCTTGTAAAGAGCACCCCACTTAAGCTTCCACCCTATCCCCGTAGCCCAGTAACCCCACCTAACCTCTTTGGACACTAAGGGCAATTGATCATGGCCAATCCACCTAACCTGCACATTTTTGGACTGTGGGAGGAAACCGGAGCACCCGGAGGAAACACACGCACACACGGGGAGAACGTGCAGACTCCGCACAGACAGTCACCCAAGCCAGATTCGAACCTGGGACCCTGGAGCTGTGAAGCAACTATGCTAACCACTGTGCTACTGTTTCAGTCAGTATGCCAGCTCTTTGATCGCAATCCAGACCATTGCTCAGTGATATATAGGTATGGATAGTAGTTGAAATTTGAATGTGATGCTCCTTCAGTTGAATAGCCTACATCCACAATCTCCAATCACACATCTAGAATTATCCTCTGGCGTAAGACATCAAGTTGCATGAAGACCAGCAAACTCACAGAGATGTACGTGTAAGGGTCCACAGAGGCTCCTCCCACAGAGGCTGTGGACAGGATGTTTGGGAAAGACTCTTTTCTCACTAAACACCACCTCCATTTAAGCCAGATGTTCAATTAAAACAAACTTTACAATTTTGCAAAAACCAATCGACACATATTGTGGATCTAAGCAGGGAATGACTACAAAATCCAGGCTGACACTCCTGGAGCAGTGAGAGGTGCTGGCTTTAAGGGTAGGACATTAAAGTGAGGCTCCTTCAGCTTCACTTTCACTGTACTTACCAAAACGACCCCCACAGTCACACTGTACTCACCAAAAACACCCTCAGTCACACTGTACTCACCAAAACCACCCTCACAGTCACGCTGTACTCACCAAAACCACCCTCATAGTCACACTGTACTCACCGAAACCACCCTCACAGTCACACTGTACTCACCAAAACCACCCTCACAGTCACACTATACTCACCAAAACCACCCTCACAGTCACACTGTACTCACTAAAATCACCCTCACAATCACACTGTACTCACCGAAACCACCCTCACAGTCACACTGTACTCACCAAAACCACCCTCACAGTCACACTGTACTCACCAAAACCACCCTCACTGTCACACTGTACTCACCAAAACCACCCTCACAGTCACACTGTACTCACCAAAATCACCCTCACAATCACACTGTACTCACCGAAACCACCCTCACAGTCACACTGTACTCACCAAAACAATCCTCACAGTCACACTGTACTCACCAAAATCATCCTCACAGTCGCACTGTACTCACCAAAATCATCCTCACAGTCGCACTGTACTCACCGAAACCACCCTCACAGTCACACTGTACTCACCAAAACCATCCTCACAGTCACACTGTACTCACCAAAACCACCCTCAGTCACACTGTACTCACCAAAACCACCCTCACAGTCACACTGTACTCACCAAAACCACCCTCACAGACACACTGTACTCACCAAAATCACCCTCACAATCACACTGTACTCATCGAAACCACGCTCAGTCACACTGTACTCACCAAAACCATCCTCACAGTCACACTGTACTCACCAAAACTACCCTCACAGTCACACTGTACTCACCAAAACCACCCTCACAGTCACACTGTTCTCACCAAAATCACCCTCACAATCACACTGTACTCATCGAAACCACCCCCACAGTCACACTCTACTCACCAAAACCATCCTCACAGTCACACTGTACTCACCAAAACCACTCTCAGTCACACTGTACTCACCAAAACCACACTCAGTCACACTGTACTCACCGAAACCACACTCACAGTCACACTGAACTCACCGAAACCACCCTCACAGTCACACTGTACTTACCAAAACCACCCTCAGTCACACTGTACTTACCGAAATCACCCTCACAGTCACACTGTACTCACCAAAACGATCCTCACAGTCACACTGTATTCACCGAAACCATCCTCACAGTCACACTGTACTCACCAAAACCACCCTCAGTCACACTGTTCTCACCAAAACCACCCTCACAGTCACACTGTACTCACCAAAACCACCCTCAGTCACACTGTACTCACCAAAACCACCCTCAGTCACTGTACTCACCAAAACCATCCTCACAGTCCCACAGTACTCACCAAAACCACCCTCACAGTCACTGTACTTACCAAAACCACCCTCACAGTCACACTGTACTCACCAAAACCACCCTCACAGTCACACTGTACTCATCAAAACCTCCCTCACAGTCACACTGTACTTACCAAAACCACCCTCACAGTCACACAGTACTCACCAAAACCACCCTCACAGTCACACTGTACTCACCAAAACCACCCTCACAGTCACACTGTACTCATCAAAACCTCCCTCACAGTCACACTGTACTTACCGAAACCACCCACACAGTCACACTGTACTCACCAAAACCACCCTCAGTGTCACACTGTACTCATCGAAACCACCCTCAGTCACACTGTACTCACCAAAACCACCCTCACAGTCTCACTGTACTCACCAAAACCACCCTCACAGTCACACTGTACTCACCAAAACCACCCTCACAGTCACAATGTACTTACCAAATCCACCCTCACAGTCACACTGTACTCACCAAAACCACCCTCACAATCACAATGTACTCACCAAAACCACCCTCACACTCACACTGTACTCACCGAAACCACCCTCAGTCACACTGTACTCACCAAAACCACCCTCACAATCACACTGAACACACCAAAACCACCCTCACAGTCACACTGTACTTACCAAAACCATCCTCACAGTCACACTAAACTCACCAAAACCACCCTCACAGTCACACTGTACTCACCAAAACCACCCTCACAGTCACACTGTACTCATCAAAATCACCCTCACAATCACACTGTACTCATCGAAACCACCCCCACAGTCACACTCTACTCACCAAAACCATCCTCACAGTCACACTGTACTCACCAAAACCACTCTCAGTCACACTGTACTCACCAAAACCACACTCAGTCACACTGTACTCACCGAAACCACACTCACAGTCACACTGTACTCACCGAAACCACCCTCACAGTCACACTGTACTTACCGAAATAACCCTCAGTCACACTGTACTTACCGAAATCACCCTCACAGTCACACTGTACTCACCAAAACGATCCTCACAGTCACACTGTACTCACCGAAACCATCCTCACAGTCACACTGTACTCACCAAAACCACCCTCAGTCACACTGTACTCACCAAAACCACCCACACAGTCACACTGTACTCACCAAAACCACCCTCACAGTCACACTGTACTCACCGAAACAACCCTCACAGTCACACTGTACTCACCGAAACCACCCTCACAGTCACACTGTACTCACCAAAACCACCCTCAGTCACTGTACTCACCAAAACCATCCTCACAGTCCCACAGTACTCACCAAAACCACCCTCACAGTCACTGTACTTACCAAAACCACCCTCAGTCACACTGTACTCACCAAAACCATCCTCACAGTCACACTGTACTCACCAAAACCACCCTCACAGTCACTGTACTCACGAAAGCCACCCTCAGTCACACTGCACTCATCGAAACCACCCTCACAATCACACTGCACTCACCGAAACCACCCTCACAGTCACACTGTACTCACCAAAACCACCCTCAGTCACTGTACTCACCAAAACCATCCTCACAGTCACACTGTACTCACCAAAACCACCCTCACAGTCACTGTACTCACGAAAGCCACCCTCAGTCACACTGTACTCACCAAAACCACCCTCACAATCACACTGTACTCACCAAAACCACCCTCACAGTCACACTGTACTCACCAAAACCACTCTCACAGTCACACTGTACTCACCAAAACCACCCTCACAGTCACAATGTACTTACCAAAACCACCCTCACAGTCACACTGTACTCAACAAAACCACCCTCACAGTCACAATGTACTTACCAAAACCACCCTCACAATCACACTGTACTCACCAAAACCACCCTCACAATCACACTGTACACACCAAAACCACCCTCACAGTCACACTGTACTTACCAAAACCACCCTCACAGTCACACTATACTCACCAAAACCACCCTCACAGTCACACTGTACTCACCAAAACCACCCTCACAGTCACACTGTACTCACCAAAACCACCCTCACAGTCACAATGTACTTACCAAAACCACCCCCACAGTCACACTGTACTCATCGAAACCACCCCCACAGTCACACTCTACTCACCAAAACCATCCTCACAGTCACACTGTACTCACCAAAACCACCCTCAGTCACACTATACTCACCAAAACCACACTCAGTCACACTGTACTCACCGAAACCACACTCAGTCACACTGCACTCACCGAAACCACACTCACAGTCACACTGTACTCACCGAAACCACCCTCACAGTCACACTGTACTCACCAAAACCACCCTCACAGTCACTGTACTCACGAAAGCCACCCTCAGTCACACTGTACTCACCAAAACCACCCTCACAATCACACTGTACTCACCAAAACCACCCTCACAGTCACACTGTACTCCCCAAAACCACTCTCACAGTCACACTGTACTCACCAAAACCACCCTCAGTCACACTGTACTCACCAAAACCACCCTCAGTCACTGTACTCACCAAAACCATCCTCACAGTCCCACAGTACTCACCAAAACCACCCTCACAGTCACTGTACTTACCAAAACCACCCTCACAGTCACACTGTACTCACCAAAACCACCCTCACAGTCACACTGTACTCATCAAAACCTCCCTCACAGTCACACTGTACTTACCGAAACCACCCTCACAGTCACACTGTACTCACCAAAACCACCCTCAGTGTCACACTGTACTCATCGAAACCACCCTCAGTCACACTGTACTCACCAAAACCACCCTCACAGTCACACTGTACTCACCAAAACCACCCTCACAGTCACACTGTACTCACCAAAACCACCCTCACAGTCACAATGTACTTACCAAATCCACCCTCACAGTCACACTGTACTCACCAAAACCACCCTCACAATCACAATGTACTCACCAAAACCACCCTCACACTCACACTGTACTCACCGAAACCACCCTCAGTCACACTGTACTCACCAAAACCACCCTCACAATCACACTGAACACACCAAAACCACCCTCACAGTCACACTGTACTTACCAAAACCATCCTCACAGTCACACTAAACTCACCAAAACCACCCTCACAGTCACACTGTACTCACCAAAACCACCCTCACAGTCACACTGTACTCACCAAAATCACCCTCACAATCACACTGTACTCACCAAAACCATCCTCACAGTCACACTGTACTCACCAAAACCACTCTCAGTCACACTGTACTCACCAAAACCACACTCAGTCACACTGTACTCACCGAAACCACACTCACAGTCACACTGTACTCACCGAAAACACCCTCACAGTCACACTGTACTTACCGAAATAACCCTCAGTCACACTGTACTTACCAAAACCACCCTCAGTCACACTGTACTCACCAAAACCATCCTCACAGTCACACTGTACTCACCAAAACCACCCTCACAGTCACTGTACTCACGAAAGCCACCCTCAGTCACACTGCACTCATCGAAACCACCCTCACAATCACACTGCACTCACCGAAACCACCCTCACAGTCACACTGTACTCACCAAAACCACCCTCAGTCACTGTACTCACCAAAACCATCCTCACAGTCACACAGTACTCACCAAAACCACCCTCACAGTCACTGTACTTACCAAAACCACCCTCAGTCACACTGTACTCACCAAAACCATCCTCACAGTCACACTGTACTCACCAAAACCACCCTCACAGTCACTGTACTCACGAAAGCCACCCTCAGTCACACTGTACTCACCAAAACCACCCTCACAATCACACTGTACTCACCAAAACCACCCTCACAGTCACACTGTACTCACCAAAACCACTCTCACAGTCACACTGTACTCACCAAAACCACCCTCACAGTCACAATGTACTTACCAAAACCACCCTCACAGTCACACTGTACTCAACAAAACCACCCTCACAGTCACAATGTACTTACCAAAACCACCCTCACAATCACACTGTACTCACCAAAACCACCCTCACAATCACACTGTACACACCAAAACCACCCTCACAGTCACACTGTACTTACCAAAACCACCCTCACAGTCACACTATACTCACCAAAACCACCCTCACAGTCACACTGTACTCACCAAAACCACCCTCACAGTCACACTGTACTCACCAAAACCACCCTCACAGTCACAATGTACTTACCAAAACCACCCCCACAGTCACACTGTACTCATCGAAACCACCCCCACAGTCACACTCTACTCACCAAAACCATCCTCACAGTCACACTGTACTCACCAAAACCACCCTCAGTCACACTATACTCACCAAAACCACACTCAGTCACACTGTACTCACCGAAACCACACTCAGTCACACTGCACTCACCGAAACCACACTCACAGTCACACTGTACTCACCGAAACCACCCTCACAGTCACACTGTACTCACCAAAACCACCCTCACAGTCACTGTACTCACGAAAGCCACCCTCAGTCACACTGTACTCACCAAAACCACCCTCACAATCACACTGTACTCACCAAAACCACCCTCACAGTCACACTGTACTCCCCAAAACCACTCTCACAGTCACACTGTACTCACCAAAACCACCCTCAGTCACACTGTACTCACCAAAACCACCCTCAGTCACTGTACTCACCAAAACCATCCTCACAGTCCCACAGTACTCACCAAAACCACCCTCACAGTCACTGTACTTACCAAAACCACCCTCACAGTCACACTGTACTCACCAAAACCACCCTCACAGTCACACTGTACTCATCAAAACCTCCCTCACAGTCACACTGTACTTACCGAAACCACCCTCACAGTCACACTGTACTCACCAAAACCACCCTCAGTGTCACACTGTACTCATCGAAACCACCCTCAGTCACACTGTACTCACCAAAACCACCCTCACAGTCACACTGTACTCACCAAAACCACCCTCACAGTCACACTGTACTCACCAAAACCACCCTCACAGTCACAATGTACTTACCAAATCCACCCTCACAGTCACACTGTACTCACCAAAACCACCCTCACAATCACAATGTACTCACCAAAACCACCCTCACACTCACACTGTACTCACCGAAACCACCCTCAGTCACACTGTACTCACCAAAACCACCCTCACAATCACACTGAACACACCAAAACCACCCTCACAGTCACACTGTACTTACCAAAACCATCCTCACAGTCACACTAAACTCACCAAAACCACCCTCACAGTCACACTGTACTCACCAAAACCACCCTCACAGTCACACTGTACTCACCAAAATCACCCTCACAATCACACTGTACTCACCAAAACCATCCTCACAGTCACACTGTACTCACCAAAACCACTCTCAGTCACACTGTACTCACCAAAACCACACTCAGTCACACTGTACTCACCGAAACCACACTCACAGTCACACTGTACTCACCGAAAACACCCTCACAGTCACACTGTACTTACCGAAATAACCCTCAGTCACACTGTACTTACCGAAATCACCCTCACAGTCACACTGTACTCACCAAAACGATCCTCACAGTCACACTGTACTCACCGAAACCATCCTCACAGTCACACTGTACTCACCAAAACCACCCTCAGTCACACTGTACTCACCAAAACCACCCACACAGTCACACTGTACTCACCAAAACCACCCTCACAGTCACACTGTACTCACCGAAACAACCCTCACAGTCACACTGTACTCACCGAAACCACCCTCACAGTCACACTGTACTCAACAAAACCACCTTCAGTCACTGTACTCACCAAAACCATCCTCACAGTCCCACAGTACTCACCAAAACCACCCTCACAGTCACTGTACTTACCAAAACCACCCTCAGTCACACTGTACTCACCAAAACCATCCTCACAGTCACACTGTACTCACCAAAACCACCCTCACAGTCACTGTACTCACGAAAGCCACCCTCAGTCACACTGCACTCATCGAAACCACCCTCACAATCACACTGCACTCACCGAAACCACCCTCACAGTCACACTGTACTCACCAAAACCACCCTCAGTCACTGTACTCACCAAAACCATCCTCACAGTCACACAGTACTCACCAAAACCACCCTCACAGTCACTGTACTTACCAAAACCACCCTCAGTCACACTGTACTCACCAAAACCATCCTCACAGTCACACTGTACTCACCAAAACCACCCTCACAGTCACTGTACTCACGAAAGCCACCCTCAGTCACACTGTACTCACCAAAACCACCCTCACAATCACACTGTACTCACCAAAACCACCCTCACAGTCACACTGTACTCACCAAAACCACTCTCACAGTCACACTGTACTCACCAAAACCACCCTCACAGTCACAATGTACTTACCAAAACCACCCTCACAGTCACACTGTACTCACCAAAACCACCCTCACAGTCACAATGTACTTACCAAAACCACCCTCACAGTCACACTGTACTCACCAAAACCACCCTCACAGTCACAATGTACTTACCAAAACCACCCTCACAATCACACTGTACTCACCAAAACCACCCTCACAATCACACTGTACACACCAAAACCACCCTCACAGTCACACTGTACTTACCGAAACCACCCTCACAGTCACACTATACTCACCAAAACCACCCTCACAGTCACACTGTACTCACCAAAACCACCCTCACAGTCACACTGTACTCACCAAAACCACCCTCACAGTCACAATGTACTTACCAAAACCACCCCCACAGTCACACTGTACTCATCGAAACCACCCCCACAGTCACACTCTACTCACCAAAACCATTCTCACAGTCACACTGTACTCACCAAAACCACCCTCAGTCACACTATACTCACCAAAACCACACTCAGTCACACTGTACTCACCGGAACCACACTCAGTCACACTGCACTCACCGAAACCACACTCACAGTCACACTGTACTCACCGAAACCACCCTCACAGTCACACTGTACTCACCAAAACCACCCTCACAGTCACTGTACTCACGAAAGCCACCCTCAGTCACACTGTACTCAGCAAAACCACCCTCACAATCACACTGTACTCACCAAAACCACCCTCACAGTCACACTGTACTCCCCAAAACCACTCTCACAGTCACACTGTACTCACGAAAACCACCCTCACAGTCACAATGTACTTACCAAAACCACCCTCACAGTCACACTGTACTCACCAAAACCACCCTCACAGTCACAATGTACTTACCAAAACCACCCTCACAGTCACACTGTACTCACCAAAACCACCCTCACAGTCACAATGTACTTACCAAAACCACCCTCACAATCACACTGTACTCACCAAAACCACCCTCACAATCACACTGCACACACCAAAACCACCCTCACAGTCACACTGTACTTACCGAAACCACCCTCACAGTCACACTATACTCACCAAAACCACCCTCACAGTCACACTGTACTCACCAAAACCACCCTCACAGTCACACTGTACTCACCAAAACCACCCTCACAGTCACAAAGTACTTACCAAAACCACCCCCACAGTCACACTATACTCACCAAAACCATCCTCACAGTCACACTGTACTCACCAAAACCACCCTCAGTCACACTATACTCACCAAAACCACACTCAGTCACACTGTACTCACCGAAACCACACTCAGTCACACTGCACTCACCGAAACCACACTCACAGTCACACTGTACTCACCGAAACCAGCCTCACAGTCACACTGTACTTACCGAAATCACCCTCAGTCACACTGTACTTACCAAAATCACCCTCACAGTCACACTGTACTCACCAAAACCACCCTCACAGTCACGCTGTACTCACCGAAACCACCCTCACAGTCACACTGTACTCACCGAAACCACCCTCACAATCACATGTGCTCACAGAAACCACCCTCATATTCACACTGTACTCACCGAAATCACCCTCAGTCACACTGTACTTACCAAAACCACCCTCACAGTCACACTGTACTCACCGAAACCACCCTCACAGTCACACTGTACTCACCGAAACCACCCTCACAGTCACACTGTACTCACCGAAACCACCCTCACAATCACACTGTACTCACCAAAACCATCCTCACAGTCACACTGTACTCACCAAAACCACCCTCACAGTCACTGTACTCACCCAAACCACCCTCAGTCACACTGTACTCACCAAAACCTCCCTCAGTCACACAGTACTCACCAAAGCCACCCTCACAGTCACACAGTACTCACCAAAACCACCCTCACAGTCACACTGTACTCACCAAAACCACCCTCACAGTCACACTGTACTCACCAAAACCTCCCTCAGTCACACTGTACTTACCGAAACCACCCTCACAGTCACACTGTACTCACCAAAACGACCCTCAGTCACACTGTACTCACCAAAACCACCCCCACAGTCACACTGTACTCACCAAAAGCACCCTCACAGTCACAATGTACTTACCAAAACCACCCTCACAGTCACACTGTACTCACCAAAACCACCCTCACAATCACACTGTACTCACCAAAACCACCCTCACACTCACACTGTACTCACCGAAACCACACTCAGTCACACTGTACTCACCGAAACCACACTCACAGTCACACTGTACTCACCGAAACCACCCTCACAATCACACTGTGCTTACAGAAACCACCCTCACATTCACACTGTACTCACCGAAATCACCCTCAGTCACACTGTACTTACCAAAACCACCCTCAGTCACACTGTACTCACCGAAACCACCCTCACAGTCACACTGTACTCACTGAAACCACCCTCACAGTCACACTGTACTCACCGAAACCACCCTCAGAATCACACTGTACTCACCAAAACCATCCTCACAGTCACACTGTACTCACCAAAACCACCCTCACAGTCACTGTACTCACCAAAGCCACCCTCAGTCACACTGTACTCACCAAAACCTCCCTCACAGTCACACAGTACTCACCAAAGCCACCCTCACAGTCACACAGTACTCACCAAAACCACCCTCACAGTCACACTGTACTCACCAAAACCTCCCTCACAGTCACACTGTACTCATTGAAACCACCCTCAGTCACACTGTACTCACCAAAACCACCCTCACAGTCACACTGTACTCACCAAAACCACCCTCAGTCACAATGTACTTACCAAAACCACCCTCACAGTCACAATGTACTTACCAAAACCACCCTCACAGTCACACTGTACTCACCAAACCACCCTCACAGTCACAATGTACTTACCAAAACCACCCTCACAATCACACTGTACTCACCAAAACCACCCTCACAATCACACTGTACACACCAAAACCACCCTCAGTCACACTGTACTTACCGAAACCACCCTCACAGTCACACTATACTCACCAAAACCACCCTCACAGTCACACTATACTCACCAAAACCACCCTCACAGTCACACTGTACTCACCAAAACCACCCTCACAGTCACAATGTACTTACCAAAACCACCCTGACAATCACACTGTACACACCAAAACCAACCTCACAGTCAAACTGTACTTACCGAAACCACCCTCACAGTCACACTATACTCACCAAAACCACCCTCACAGTCACACTGTACTCACCAAAACCACCCTCACAGTCACACTGTACTCACCAAAATCACCCTCACAATCACACTGTACTCATCGAAACCACCCCCACAGTCACACTCTACTCACCAAAACCATCCTCACAGTCACACTGTACTCACCAAAACCACCCTCAGTCACACTGTACTCACCAAAACCACACTCACAGTCACACTGTACTTACCGAAATCACCCTCAGTCACACTGTACTTACCGAAATCACCCTCACAGTCACACTGTACTCACCAATACCACCCTCACAGTCACACTGTACTCACCGAAACCACCCTCACAGTCACACTGTACTCACCAAAACCACACTCAGTCACACTGTACTCACCAAAACCACCCTCACAGTCACACTGTACTCACCGAAACCACCCTCACAATCACACTGTGCTCACAGAAACCACCCTCACATTCACACTGTACTCACCGAAACCACCCTCACAGTCACACTGTACTCACCGAAACCACCCTCACAGTCACACTGTACTCACCGAAACCACCCTCACAGTCACACTGTACTCACCGAAACCACCCTCACAATCACACTGTACTCACCAAAACCATCCTGACAGTCCCACTGTACTCACCAAAACCACCCTCACAGTCACTGTACTCACCAAAGCCACCCTCAGTCACACTGTACTCACCAAAACCTCCCTCAGTCACACAGTACTCACCAAAGCCACCCTCACAGTCACACAGTACTCACCAAAACCACCCTCACAGTCACACTGTACTTACCGAAACCACCCTCACAGTCACACTGTACTCACCAAAACCACCCTCAGTGTCACACTGTACTCATCGAAACCACCCTCAGTCACACTGTACTCACCAAAACCACCCTCACAGTCACACTGTACTCACCAAAACCACCTCCACAGTCACACTGTACTCACCAAAACCACCCTCACAGTCACAATGTACTTACGAAAACCACCCTCACAGTCACACTGTACTCACCAAAACCACCCTCACAATCACACTGTACTCACCAAAACCACCCTCACACTCACACTGTACTCACCGAAACCACAGTCACACTGTACTCACCGAAACCACCCTCACAGTCACACTGTACTTACCGAAATCACCCTCAGTCACACTGTACTTACCGAAATCACCCTCAGTCACACTGTACACACCAAAACCACCCTCACAGTCACACTGTACTCACCGAAACCACCCTCACAGTCACACTGTACTCACCGAAACCACACTCAGTCACACTGTACTCACCAAAACCACCCTCACAGTCACACTGTACTCACCGAAACCACCCTCACAATCATACTGTGCTCACAGAAACCACCCTCACATTCACACTGCACTCACCGCAATCACCCTCAGTCACACTGTACTTACCAAAACCACCCTCAGTCACACTGTACTCACCGAAATCACCCTCACAGTCACACTGTACTCACCGAAACCACCCTCAGTGTCACACTGTACTCATCAAAGCCACCCTCAGTCACACTGTACTCACCAATACCACCCTCACAGTCACACTGTACTCACCAAAGCCACCCTCACAGTCACACAGTACTCACCAAAACCACCCTCACAGCACACTGTACTCACTAAAACCACCCTCACAATCACACTGTACTCACCAAAACCACCCTCACACTCACACTGTACTCACCGAAACCACACTCAGTCACACTGTACTCACCGAAACCACACTCACAGTCACACTGTACTCACCGAAACCACCCTCACAATCACACTGTGCTCACAGAAACCACCCTCACATTCACACTGTACTCACCGAAATCGCCCTCAGTCACACTGTACTTACCAAAACCACCCTCACAGTCACACTGTACTCACCGAAACCACCCTCACAGTCACACTGTACTCACCGAAACCACCCTCACAGTCACACTGTACTCACCGAAACCACCCTCAGAATCACACTGTACTCACCAAAACCATCCTCACAGTCACACTGTACTCAGCAAAACCACCCTCACAGTCACTGTACTCACCAAAGCCACCCTCAGTCACACTGTACTCACCAAAACCTCCTTCACAGTCACACAGTACTCACCAAAGCCACCCTCAAATTCACACAGTACTCACCAAAACCACCCTCACAGTCACACTGTACTCACCAAAACCTCCCTCACAGTCACACTGTACTTACCGAAACCACCCTCACAGTCACACTGTACTCACCAAAACCACCCTCAGTGTCACACTGTACTCATCGAAACCACCCTCAGTCACACTGTACTCACCAAAACCACCCTCACAGTCACACAGTACTCACCAAAGCCACCCTCACAGTCACACAGTACTCACCAAAACCACCCTCACAGTCACACTGTACTCACCAAAACCTCCCTCACAGTCACACTGTACTTACCGAAACCACCCTCACAGTCACACTGTACTCACCAAAACCACTCTCAGTGTCACACTGTACTCATCAAAACCACCCTCAGTCACACTGTACTCACCAAAACCACCCTCAGTCACAGTGTACTCACCAGAACCACCCTCACAGTCACACTGTACTCACCAAAACCACCCTCACAGTCACAATGTACTTACCAAAACCACCCTCACAGTCACAATGTACTTACCAAAACCACCCTCACAGTCACACTGTACTCAACAAAACCACCCTCACAGTCACAATGTACTTACCAAAACCACCCTCACAATCACACTGTACTCACCAAAACCACCCTCACAATCACACTGTACACACCAAAACCACCCTCACAGTCACACTGTACTTACCGAAACCACCCTCACAGTCACACTATACTCACCAAAACCACCCTCACAGTCACACTATACTCACCAAAACCACCCTCACAGTCACACTGTGCTCACCAAAACCACCCTCAGTCACAATGTACTTACCAAAACCACCCTCACAATCACACTGTACTCACCGAAACCACACTCAGTCACACTGTACTCACCGAAACCACACTCACAGTCACACTCTACTCACCGAAACCACCCTCACAGTCACACTGTACTTACCGAAATCACCCTCAGTCACACTGTACTTACCAAAATCTCCCTCACAGTCACACTGTACACACCAAAACCACCCTCACAGTCACACTGTACTCACCGAAACCACCCTCACAGTCACACTGTACTCACCGAAACCACCCTCACAATCACACTGTACACACCAAAACCACCCTCACAGTCACACTGTACTTACCGAAACCACCCTCACAGTCACACTATACTCACCAAAACCACCCTCACAGTCACACTGTACTTACACCAAAACCATCCTCACAGTCACACTGTACTCACCAAAACCACCCTCAGTCACACTGTACTCACCAAAACCACACTCAGTCACACTGTACTCACCGAAACCACACTCAGTCACACTGCACTCACCGAAACCACACTCACAGTCACACTGTACTCACCGAAACCACCCTCACAGTCACACTGTACTTACCGAAATCACCCAGTCACACTGTACTTACCGAAATCACCCTCACAGTCACACTGTACTCACCAAAACCACCCTCACAGTCACACTGTACTCACCGAAACCACCCTCACAGTCACACTGTACTCACCGAAACCACACTCAGTCACACTGTACTCACCAAAACCACCCTCACAGTCACACTGTACTCACCGAAACCACCCTCACAATCACACTGTGCTCACAGAAACCACCCTCACATTCACACTGTACTCACCGAAATCACCCTCAGTCACACTGTACTTACCAAAACCACCCTCACAGTCACACTGTACTCACCGAAACCACCCTTACAGTCACACTGTACTCACCGAAACCACCCTCACAGTCACACTGTACTCACCGAAACCACCCTCACAATCACACTGTACTCACCAAAACTATCCTCACAGTCACACTGTACTCACCAAAACCACCCTCACAGTCACTGTACTCACCAAAGCCACCCTCAGTCACACTGTACTCACCAAACCCTCCCTCAGTCAAACAGTACTCACCAAAGCCACCCTCACAGTCACACAGCACTCACCAAAACCACCCTCACAGTCACACTGTACTCACCAAAACCACCCTCACAGTCACACTGTACTCACCAAAACCTCCCTCACAGTCACACTGTACTCACCAAAACCACACTCACAGTCACAATGTACTTACCAAAACCACCCTCACAGTCACACTGTACTTACCGAAATCACCCTCAGTCACACTGTACTTACCGAAATCACCCTCACAGTCACACTGTACACACCAAAACCACCCTCACAGTCACACTGTACTCACCGAAACCACCCTCACAGTCACACTGTACTCACCGAAACCACACTCAGTCACACTGTACTCACCAAAACCACCCTCACGGTCACACTGTACTCACAGAAACCACCCTCACATTCACACTGTACTCACCGAAATCACCCTCAGTCACACTGTACTTACCAAAACCACCCTCAGTCACACTGTACTCACCGAAACCACCCTCACAGTCACACTGTACTCACCGAAACCACCCTCAGTGTCACACTGTACTCATCAAAGCCACCCTCAGTCACACTGTACTCACCAAAACCTCCCTCACAGTCACACAGTACTCACCAAAGCCACCCTCACAGTCACACAGTACTCACCAAAACCACCCTCACAGCACACTGTACTCACCAAAACCTCCCTCAGTCACACTGTACTTACCGAAACCACCCTCACAGTCACACTGTACTCACCAAAACCACCCTCACAGTCACAATGTACTTACCAAAACCACCCTCACAGTCACACTATACTCACCAAAACCACCCTCACAATCACACTGTACTCACCAAAACCACCCTCACACTCACACTGTACTCACCGAAACCACCCTCAGTCACACTGTACTCACCAAAACCACCCTCACAATCACACTGTACTCACCAAAACCACCCTCACAGTCACACTGTAATCACTGAAACCACCCTCACAATCACACTGTGCTCACAGAAACCACCCTCACATTCACACTGTACTCACCGAAATCACCCTCAGTCACACTGTACTTACCAAAACCACCCTCACAGTCACACTGTACTCACCGAAACCACCCTCACAGTCACACTGTACTCACCGAAACCACCCTCACAGTCACACTGTACTCACCAAAACCACCCTCAGAATCACACTGTACTCACCACAACCATCCTCACAGTCACACTGTACTCACCAAAACCACCCTCACAGTCACTGTACTCACCAAAGCCACCCTCAGTCACACTGTACTCACCAAAACCTCCCTCACAGTCACACAGTACTCACCAAAGCCACCCTCAGTCACACAGTACTCACCAAAACCTCCCTCACAGTCACACTGTACTTACCGAAACCACCCTCACAGTCAAACTGTACTCACCAAAACCACCCTCAGTGTCACACTGTACTCACCAAAACCACCCTCACAGTCACACTGTACTCACCAAAACCACCCTCACAGTCACAATGTACTTACCAAAACCACCCTCACAGTCACACTGTACTCACCAAAACCACCCTCACAATCACACTGTACTCACCAAAACCACCCTCACACTCACACTGTACTCACCGAAACCACCCTCAGTCACACTGTATTCACCAAAACCACCGTCACAATCACACTGTACACACCAAAACCACCCTCACAGTCACACTGTACTTACCAAAACCATCCTCACAGTCACACTATACTCACCAAAACCACCCTCACAATCACACTGTACTCACCAAAATCACCCTCACAGTCACACTGTACACACCAAAATCACCCTCACAATCACACTGTACTCATCGAAACCACCCCCACAGTCACACTGTACTCACCAAAACCACTCTCAGTCACACTGTACTCACCAAAACCATACTCAGTCACACTGTACTCACCGAAACCACACTCAGTCACACTGTACTCTCCGAAACCACACTCACAGTCACACTGTACTCACCGAAACCACCCTCACAGTCACACTGTGCTTACCGAAATCACCCTCAGTCACACTGTACTTACCGAAATCACCCTCACAGTCACACTGTACTCACCAAAACCATCCTCACAGTCACACTGTACTCACCGAAACCACCCTCGGTCACACTGTACTCACCGAAACCACCCTCACAGTCACACTGTACTCACCAAAACCACCCTCACAGTCACACTGTACTCACCAAAACAATCCTTACAGTCACACTGTACTCACCAAAATCATCCTCACAGTCGCACTGTACTCACCGAAACCACCCTCACAGTCACACTGTACTCACCAAAACGATCCTCACAGTCACACTGTACTCACCGAAACCATCCTCACAGTCACACTGTACTCACCAAAACCACCCTCAGTCACACTGTACTCACCAAAACCACCCTCACAGTCACACTGTACTCACCAAAACCACCCTCACAGTCACACTGTACTCACCGAAACAACCCTCACAGTCACACTGTACTCACCGAAACGACCCTCACAGTCACACAGTACTCACCAAAACCACCCTCACAGTCACTGTACTTCCCAAAACCACCCTCAGTCACACTGTACTCACCAAAACCATCCTCACAGTCACACTGTATTCACCAAAACCACCCTCACAGTCACTGTACTCACGAAAGCCACCCTCAGTCACACTGCACTCATCGAAACCACCCTCAGTCACACTGTACTCACCAAAACCACCCTCACAATCACACTGTACTCAGCAAAACCACCCTCACAGTCACACTGTACTCACCAAAACCACCCTCACAGTCACAATGTACTTACCAAAACCACCCTCACAGTCACACTGTACTCACCAAAACCACCCTCACAGTCACAATGTACTTACCAAAACAACCCTCACAGTCACACTGTACTCACCAAAACCACCCTCACAGTCACACTGTACTCACCAAAACCACCCTCACAGTCACAATGTACTTACCAAAACCACCCTCACAGTCACACTGTACTCACCAAAACCACCCTCACAGTCACACTGTACTTACCAAAACCATCCTCACAGTCACACTATACTCACCAAAACCACCCTCACAATCACACTGTACTCACCAAAATCACCCTCACAATCACACTGGACACACCAAAACCACCCTCACAGTCACACTGTACTTACCGAAACCACCCTCACAGTCACACTATACTCACCAAAACCACCCTCACAGTCACACTGTACTCACCAAAACCACCCTCACAATCACACTGTACTCATCGAAACCACCCCCACAGTCATACTCTACTCACCAAAACCACCCCCACAGTCACACTGTACTCACCAAAACCACACTCAGTCACACTGTACTCACCGTAACCACACTCAGTCACACTGTACTCACCGAAACCACACTCACAGTCACACTGTACTCACCGAAACCACCCTCAGTCACACTGTACTCACCGAAATCACCCTCAGTCACACTGTACTTACCAAAACCACCCTCACCGTCACACTGTACTCACCGAAACCACCCTCACAGTCACACTGTACTCATCGAAACCACCCTCACAGTCACACTGTACTCACCAAAACCACCCTCACAATCACACTGTACTCACCAAAACCACCCTCACACTCACACTGTACTCACCGAAACCACCCTCAGTCACACTGTACTCACCAAAACCACCGTCACAATCACACTGTACACACCAAAACCACCCTCACAGTCACACTGTACTTACCAAAACCATCCTCACAGTCACACTATACTCACCAAAACCACCCTCACAATCACACTGTACTCACCAAAATCACCCTCACAGTCACACTGCACACACCAAAATCACCCTCACAATCACACTGTACTCATCGAAACCACCCCCACAGTCACACTGTACTCACCAAAACCACTCTCAGTCACACTGTACTCACCAAAACCACACTCAGTCACACTGTACTCACCGAAACCACACTCAGTCACACTGTACTCTCCGAAACCACACTCACAGTCACACTGTACTCACCGAAACCACCCTCACAGTCACACTGTGCTTACCGAAATCACCCTCAGTCACACTGTACTTACCGAAATCACCCTCACAGTCACACTGTACTCACCAAAACCACCCTCACAGTCACACTGTACTCACCGAAACCACCCTCGGTCACACTGTACTCACCGAAACCACCCTCACAGTCACACTGTACTCACCAAAACCACCCTCACAGTCACACTGTACTCACCAAAACAATCCTTACAGTCACACTGTACTCACCAAAATCATCCTCACAGTCGCACTGTACTCACCGAAACCACCCTCACAGTCACACTGTACTCACCAAAACGATCCTCACAGTCACACTGTACTCACCGAAACCATCCTCACAGTCACACTGTACTCACCAAAACCACCCTCAGTCACACTGTACTCACCAAAACCACCCTCACAGTCACACTGTACTCACCAAAACCACCCTCACAGTCACACTGTACTCACCGAAACAACCCTCACAGTCACACTGTACTCACCGAAACGACCCTCACAGTCACACTGTACTCACCAAAACCACCCTCAGTCACTGTACTCACCAAAACCATCCTCACAGTCACACAGTACTCACCAAAACCACCCTCACAGTCACTGTACTTACCAAAACCACCCTCAGTCACACTGTACTCACCAAAACCATCCTCACAGTCACACTGTATTCACCAAAACCACCCTCACAGTCACTGTACTCACGAAAGCCACCCTCAGTCACACTGCACTCATCGAAACCACCCTCAGTCACACTGTACTCACCAAAACCACCCTCACAATCACACTGTACTCACCAAAACCACCCTCACAGTCACACTGTACTCACCAAAACCACCCTCACAGTCACAATGTACTTACCAAAACCACCCTCACAGTCACACTGTACTCACCAAAACCACCCTCACAGTCACAATGTACTTACCAAAACAACCCTCACAGTCACACTGTACTCACCAAAACCACCCTCACAGTCACACTGTACTCACCAAAACCACCCTCACAGTCACAATGTACTTACCAAAACCACCCTCACAGTCACACTGTACTCACCAAAACCACCCTCACAGTCACACTGTACTTACCAAAACCATCCTCACAGTCACACTATACTCACCAAAACCACCCTCACAATCACACTGTACTCACCAAAATCACCCTCACAATCACACTGGACACACCAAAACCACCCTCACAGTCACACTGTACTTACCGAAACCACCCTCACAGTCACACTATACTCACCAAAACCACCCCCACAGTCACACTGTACTCACCAAAACCACACTCAGTCACACTGTACTCACCGTAACCACACTCAGTCACACTGTACTCACCGAAACCACACTCACAGTCACACTGTACTCACCGAAACCACCCTCAGTCACACTGTACTTACCGAAATCACCCTCAGTCTCACTGTACTTACCGAAATCACCCTCACAGTCACACTGTACTCACCAAAACCACCCTCACAGTCACACAGTACTCACCGAAACCACCCTCACAGTCACACTGTACTCACCGAAACCACACTCAGTCACACTGTACTCACCAAAACCACCCTCACAGTCACACTGTACTCACCGAAACCACCCTCACAATCACACTGTGCACACAGAAACCACCCTCACATTCACACTGTACTCACCGAAATCACCCTCAGTCACACTGTACTTACCAAAACCACCCTCACCGTCACACTGTACTCACCGAAACCACCCTCACAGTCACACTGTACTCATCGAAACCACCCTCACAGTCACACTGTACTCACCGAAACCACCCTCACAATCACACTGTACTCACCAAAACCATCCTCACAGTCACACTGTACTCACCGAAACCACCCTCACAGTCGCACTGTACTCAGCAAAACCACCCTCACAGTCACACTGTACTCACCGAATCCACCCTCACAGTCACACTGTACTTACCAAAACCATCCTCACAGTCACACTGTACTCACCGAAACCACCTTCACAGTCACAGGGTACTCACCGAATCCACCCTCACAGTCACATGGTACTCACCGAATCCACGCTCACTGTCACACTGTACTCACCGAATCCACACTCACAGTCACAGGGTACTCACCGAATCCACCCTCACAGTCACACGGTACTCACCGAATCCACCCCCTCAGTCACACTGTACTCACCGAATCCACGCTCACAGTCACACTGTACTTACCAAAACCACCCTCAGTCACACTGTACTTACCGAAACCACCCTCACAGTCACACACACACACACACTTAAATCATCCACCTGCATTTATTCTCTCCCAACACACACTCTTCCTTCACTCATGCACACACTCACTCTCCCTCCCTCAGACACACAGTCTTACACACGCTCTCACACACACACTCTCACACCCACAGTCTCTCTCTCACATCCAAACACTCTCTCTCAGACACACACTCTATCTCACATCCAGTCTCTCTCTCACACCCACACACACTCTCACACACACTCTCTCTCCCTCTCTCTCACATCCACACACTCTCTCTCACGCCCACACACAGTCTCTATCTATCTCACTCACACTCTCTCTCACACCCACACACACGCTCACACCCACACACTCTCTCTCACACCCACACACTCTCTCTCACACCCACACACACTCTCTGTCACACCCACACACACTCTTACACACACCCACACACACACACTCTCTCTCTCTCTCTCTCACACATCCACACACTCTCTCTCACACCCACACACACTCTCTATCTATCTCACACACACAATACAACATGTCTGGAAGCACATAGTCACTCTCCACTGTTATGGACCAATTTGTTAACTGTCTGGGTTTTGGAAGTTTAATTAGCTTCTTGAGCCCGATCGTCCTACATTTTAGTTCCCCAAACACTCACAAATTTGATTCGATGTTCCATATATTATTAATTCTGTCATGTTGGAAAGCACAGTTGTCATTTGTCCCTCCTGAGTATCACAGAACAACATCAAGACCCGTCTGCAGTGGGCAGCTCCCATTTACCCTGGCCTCCTCACCAAAATCAGCGAAAGGAAGGATTTAACCCAATTTATTTTTGCCTCCAGTGCACACCAAGCTCCCTTGACCAGACGAGGACTAGGGAACATAGTCAAACACAAACACTTCTGCTGGCTGGTTCAAACTCAACTGCAACATAACATCCAATTTTGGGCACCACACTTAAGGATATGAAGTCACTCAAGAGGGTGCAGGAACGACTGACAGGAATGGTTCCAGGTATGAGGAACCTCAGCCTCATGGATGCATTGGAGATGCTGGGGCTGTTCACATGGAGAAGGGAAGGCTGAGAGGAGATTTGATCGAGGCGTTCAAAATCCTGAAGGGCCTGGACAGAGTCGATAGGGAGAAACCGTTCCCATTTGTGGAACCAAAGGGGACCAGATTTATGGGAATTGGCCAAAGAAGCAATAATGACATGAGGAAAACCTTAGTCACGCAACGAGCGGTGGATCCGGATTGGCTGCCTGAGAGTGTGGTGGAGGCCTGTTCAACCATGGCTTCCCAAAGGAAATCGGATCATTATCTGACAAAGAAAAATTTGCCGGCTACAGGAAAAGTTGGGGGAGTGGCTCTGGGTGAATACAGAGAGCCAGCATGGACAGGACTGGCCAAATGGCCTCCGTCAGTGCTGTGACCATTCTATGATTCCAGTGGGAAAATGGCCAGCACCATCCTCCAGGGACCATCCAGACCTTTTCCTGGTGTCCTCTTGCTGAATTTGAAGTGGGAGAACTTGGTCGATGCAAGACATGGGTGACTGGGACAATCCTGGAATTAGAGAGGCCAGATTCTGGCTTTTTGTTCCCTTGATTTTCCACAAATCTTTCCCCGGGGGGTTCAACCACATCCATTTTCTCAATGCTGTCCTCCCCTAGAGCTCGGTCACTGGCCTAGCCACCGGAGGCAGAGTAAGTAAGTGTGTCATTGACAACTGCGTGAATTCTTCTCCGTCACTAGAACAAGGCAACCTGCTTCTTTCCTCAGCCTCAATATTATTCAGAGAATTATATTGCATTTACAGCGGCTGTTCCGCACTCCACGCGAGACTAATACCCCCATCCCCCACCCACCCCCCAATCTTCCTCTCACTCTGTCAGCACAATCATCTCTTCTTTTCCCCCTTCAAGTGTTTATCCAGCTGCCCACTAACTGCACCATTCACCTCAACCATTCTCTGTGGTAGCCAGCTCCACATTATCAGCACTCTCTTCAGGAAAGGAGTCTCTCCTGAATCTCCGATCGGATTTGTTGGTGTCTATCTTCCAACAAAGGCCTTGAGGGTTGGCCCCCCCCCCCACACAAGTGGAGACATTTGAGACACTTCAAGCCCAATATTCCAGCTTAGACCAGTTCAGGCCAGTTGGCCTGTAAAGCTGGATTTTACTCAGGCCTGTGCGTACCGCACGGAGGCAGCAGAATTTTCTTTCCCAAATTCTGGGTTGCACTCTGATGCCTGAAGTAAAATGACACTGTTTATCGTGTGTCTGAGACGCTTAAAATAAAAACCCAGAAACATTTCAGAAGACAATAAACCAACAGACACACCCACATGACATCCTAGTCATCACTCAATCCAGCTGTTTTGCCATGTTGCGTTACCTCCAGGTTCACCCATTTCCTGGCCAGATTCCCATCTCGTACCCTCGAAAACTCTGCTGTCCATATCCTCACTCCCACCAAATCCTGTTCACCCACCCTATGCTCGCCGCCCTACTTTGTCTCCCTGCCTACCATCATACCAACTTTAAACTTCTCATCCTGTGTGTTCCAATTCCTCCGAAGGCCTCACATTTCTCCATCTCTGTATCCGCCTCCAGCCATCCCGAGATCTCAGAGCCTCTCCGACTCTGTCCTTCGCCACCCCACCACTGGAGGCCGTGCTTTCAAATGTCGAGGCTCCGAGCTCTGGAATTTCCTCCATGAAACTCTCCACCTCTCCCTTTTCTCCTTCGAGGCACTCCTTTAAAAACCTACCTCTGGCCCAGCTTTTGGGTCACCTGTCCCAATATCTCCTCATGTGGCTAAGTCAAATTCTGTTTGGTAACACTGCTGTGAAGCACCTTGGGACATTTTGCCACATTCACGACACTATGTAAATGCAAGTTGCTTTTATCTGCTTGGCCGTAACTGAGAAATAATTGACACCCCCCCCCCACCCACCACCCCCGATTTAAAACCCAGCCTTACCTTCGTGAGGTCACAAATGAGAAGTGCGCCGGGGCGTTGGGAGAAAAGTTCCGTGGACTATCCAAGGGGCTGCCACCTGAACGAAGGAAGAAAAGATAGGAAAGGTTGACGGGATCTTCTTAAATTATCAAAATTAATGTTTAATGGCTTGACTCTAAATCCATTGTCAAAACAGGCCCCCCAGGTATTAAGTGGGCACCAAGGCGTCAAATCTAGCGATGGGGTAGCCCTCATACCGGTTGGTGCTCACAGTGGCCCGAATGGCCTCCTTCTGCCCCGTAACAATTCTGTGGCTCTGTGAAGTCCTGAACTGGGCCAAATTGTCCTCCTATCTAAACAGACTGGAGGGTTCAAAGGGTTATCATTGAGTCAGGGCTGACTGAAGGTGAGCTGCCCACAGGCAGCCATCACCCAGATTCATTGGGTCATTGTGACACATAAGGAAGTCATTTGGCCCATTATGCTAGCATGGGGGGGGGTATCCCGGGAAGACTGAGTGTTCTTTGGCAAGGAATGGGGAGGAAAGACGAAGACAATTGAAGACAAGCTTCAAGTCACGATAACTCACGGGCACTGGGCTCGCACTTAGGTACGTCTCCCCAAAAGAAGACAGAATTCTTGGGCGTACCAAAAAAAACAGTTCTAATGAATAAACTTAAAGTAAAAGCACAGAGCTCACATCAAGGCCAACGGGAAAGTGCAGGCGTCTGATTAGCAGTAGACTGCCAGACACACGCAAGCATCTGACCAGGATGAGTATAATCAACAGATTACACACTTTCCACCTCAAACACTTTCCCCTCATTATTGTGCCAGTGATGAAGACTATATTAGCGGCGATGAATCACTCAGCAACCAGCTGCCATGCTTGTAGAAAAGCTTTAAAGCAGAGATTTTAAAAATAAAACTCTTTAATTGTGGATGGTATGTCATCCCCTTTGCTTCTGGTAGTTCACGTTTCCAGCAGGCAAATCTTTGGACACCATGGCTGCTTCTCCTCAGGGCCAAGGAGCATGGGGTTACAGGTTCACTAGTTTGATGCTGCAAGTCACAGGCCAGATGGTCCGAGCTTCGGCCCCCCCAAGTTCTCCTCAGACAAAAGCTCCAGCAATTCCTGGGTTAGGAAGCGGGGTGGGGGTAGCAGGGGGGAGTGTGAGGTTGTGGATGTGGGGAGAGGAGGTTAAAGGGCACAGTGGAAATCAGCTTAAGGTCAGGACCCTCTGCTGGAAATTAGGCTCTTGCCAACTTGCAGTGAGGACAAGGAGAGGGTTGTCTGCGATAGCTTCCACAGCCGAATAGTCTCACAGCTACTGGTTTACACATGGAGAATGAGCACGGACCTACTTCACCATTAACAGTCGGAGGGGGTGTCACTGCTTTCAGGAATGGAGGTGAGAAAGCTCAAGGAGATTAAATGAACTACTTTGCAGTTATAGAATCATAGAATCCCTACAGCGCAGAAGGAGGCCATTCGGCCCATCGAGTCTGCATTGACCCTCCGAAAGAGAACCCTACCCAGGTCCACTCCTCTGCCCCATCCCCGTAAGTCCACCTAACCTTTTTGGACACTAAGGGGCAATTTAACATGGCCAATCCACCTAACCTGCACATCTTTGGACTGTGGGAGGAAACCTGAGCACACACGGGGAGAAAGTTCAAAGTCCACACAGGCAGTCACCCCAGGCTGGAATCGAACCCGGGTCCCTGGCGCTGCGAGGCAGCGGTGCTAACCACTGTGCCACCGTGCTGCCCACACATTGATTCTTAAATAAATGCATCTTCTGCCATCACTGACAGTTTCTAGAGCTGGAAGCAAAACGCGATATTCCGAGGATACAGATTTAAGCTGACTGGGGAAAGAACATGATGCAAGGTGAGGGGAAATTCATCATGCAGTGAGCTGTGATCTGGAATCCTCTGTGTGAAGGGGCAGTGAAAGCAGGTTCAACAGAAAGTTTCCAAAGGGAATTGGACAAATACTCGAAGGGGAGAAAATTACAGAGCTGTGGGATGGAGCTGGGGATTTGGACCAATTGGTGGCCCTTCCCTGGAGCCAGTTCAGGGATGATGGGCCAAATCTCCTCCTTCTGTACTGTAAGATTGTCTTCAAAATCTAAACTCAAGTTCAGACTGCATGAGAAAGCAACCTGTACCTGTCCCCCTAACGTCACGGCACTCACCCTCCCGCATCTTCTCCAGGGGCCCAATCTTCCCGTGGCCAATCAGAAAGCAAACGGACTCCTCAATAAGATTTTTTTAAATTCACTTATGGGATGTACGTCGGGGGTTAGGCCAGCATTTATTCTCCAACACCTAATAGTCCTTGGGAAGGTGGTGGTGAGTCGCCTTCTTGAGCCGCTGACGTCCCTGAGGCGTAGGCACACCCACAGTGCTGTTAGGGAGGGAGTTCCAGGATTTTGACCCCAATCACAGTGAAGGAACAGGGACATATTTCCAAGATGATTCTTAGCTAGGGGCTGGTTTAGCACAGTGGGCTAAATAGCTGGCTTGTAAAGCAGGCCAAGGCGGGGGTTCAATTCCTGTACCAGCCTCCCTGAACAGGCGCCGGAATGAGGCGACTAGGGGCTTTACACAGTAATTTCATTTGAAGCCTACTTGTGACAATAAGCGATTTTCATTTCATAACTAAACAAAAGTCTTCGAAGACAATTAAATAAAAACTTACTGGGCTTAATATGGTATTGCCTGTCTGAGTAGCCGGTTGGGGTGGGGGGTGTTATATTACAGGGATGCCATATAAATATTACTCATTTGTCTTACCGAGTTGTATTTAACTTGACGATAAACAATCAAAGTCTTCCAGCTGATGACAAATTATTTATTGAGGAACAAAATAATATACTTGTGAGTTCTTTTAGTTTAATACTTTGACTAGTACTAGAATTAACTAAGATTAGATTAAAGTAACAATGAATATAATACACTACACTCTGAGCTGGTCACGACTATCCTCTAGCTGCAATACACACACACACACACACACACACTAACACTAAGAAAGAGCGGGAAACTCCTTATATAATTCCTGTTAGTGTTGCCATCTAGTGATCATCTGGCTGTACTGACTGCACATTAACTAATCACGTAGAGGGAGAACCAGGCGGGTGTAGCTGATTCCTGGCATCGTGAAATGGGCCTGATATGGGAATCATGCCCCCTGGCGGCAGGATGCCAAATACGTTCATTAATGAGCCACTTAAAGGCAATTATCCCAGGGGGTTTAATTGTGGATCAGGGGTTTAATGGAACTTGCACCGTTCTCCCACGCCTCCTGAAGGCCACCCAGTGCACCCTTGAGTTTGCCGGTGGGCTTAGGGACCGGGGGGAGGGTGAAGGGGGGTTCCTCATTGACAGATGCTCAATGCCCTATCAGGGGTCCCAGCATCAGAAAGGCAGGGGGCGCTGAAAGGCCTTCCCTCTACACCCCCATCCTGCATCACATGCCTGACGACCCCTATTCCCGCGCGCACACACACACACACTCCAGGGATCTCTGGTGACGGTCAAGGAGCATCCCCAGCAGCAGCCAACTCCAGTACCTAACAAAGGAGTGAGACTGGCCTCTGGTTGGCCAACAGCTCTCCAGGGTCAGAGTTTCACTCTCCGGGGGCCTTAACCGCCTGATGCTGCCCAATCAAGTGCCTGTTTGCATTTAAATAGTGCCAGGCCTCCCAGACAGCAGCATTCCCGCCAGGTCTCCAACAGGTGGGGAGCAGTGGAGGGGAGGGACTCTTGTTGCTGGAACTATATCGAGCCCCATATATTTTAATGCCCCTCTGATATTCCCCATGATTTTGCTCACAGCCGTGTCCTGAAAATTAATCTTCAATTCCTGGTGACTCTCGGGCAATTCTGGAGGGGAGGTAACCCAAACGTGAACTAGGGCCAGGACAAGTTTGAGGACTTTATAATATTGAGTTGAAGCGTATACTGGGAAGACGATGTGGAGGGTGAATTCAGCCTCCTGCCCCAGGATGAGCTTAATTCAGTTCATGGTGGTACATAGGGTACATTTGACTCAGGGCGAGGGTGAGTTGGTTCTTCCAAGGGGGTGGTTGATGGGTGCGAGAAGTGTGGGCGGTGAACCATGCGCACATGTTCTGGGGGTTGTGAGAAGTTGGAGAGGTACTGGGAAGCGGTGTTTGGGAAGCTATCTAAGATAGTGGGGGTGGAGGTCAGGCCAGACACGATGGTTTTGATCTTTGGGGTATCGGAAATGCCGGAGCTGCTGGAGGGGAAGGGGGCTGATGTTGTGGCCTTCGCCTCTCTGATTGCCCAGCTGATATACCTTCAATTCACCAAGAGGCCGAGAGAGCGAGTGAATATCAGGCTTAATTAGTCGTGAACTTGCCTAGCCAGAGTCGGTTGTGCAGATGACTGGGTTATATGTGGCCCCGGTGAGGGCGGAGCCAGAGGCGGAGCCCACCGGGGTTACAGTACAGTACCTGGAATCAGCTCGTATCACCACTTCCAGGTCAAAGGTTACATTAGGTGGATACAATGGTTACAGTGTCATGCATTATGGTGAATACATTCACCACATTCACCCCCTGTTAAAAAATCAAGTCCAGCGGGGGTGACGTGGGGTCATTACATATTCAGTCTCTCTAGAGGCCGGATCATTCTCTTCGACCTCCTCAGCTCTGGCGGTGCGGCGGGCACGGTTGTTGCAGGTGGTGACTCCAGGGGGTTGTGTCTGGAGCTGGAGCCTCAGTCCGGCGGGTTGGAGATGGTTGGGGTGTGGGGGTAGGCAGGGGGGTGGTGGGTGGCAGCAGTGTCGGTGCAGGACAGTACAGGAGACCCAGGGGGTTGTATGGGGCGCTGGGGGTGGGGGCGGGTAGCGGGGGGGCACGTTGGCAGGGGAACCAGCTGGCGCAGGTCTCATAGGGAGACCGTATCTTGCCATCCGTCTTGGTGCGTGATGAAGGCGTACTGGGGGTTGGCATGGAGCAGCTGGACCCTCTCGACCAGCGGGTCGGTCTTATGGCTCCTCATGTGCCTCCGGAGAAGGACAGGTCCCGGAGTTGACAGCCAAGATGGAAGCGAGACCCCGGAGATGGACGTCCTGGGGAAGATAAACAAACAATTGTGAGGGGTCTCGTTCGTGGCTGTGCTGAGGAGTGATCTGATGGAGTGGAGGGCGTCGGGGAGGACCTCCTGCCAGCGGGGGATTGGGAGACTTCTAGACCGGAGGGTCAGAAGGACGACCTTCCATACCGTCGCCTTCTCCCTCTCCACCTGCCCGTTTCCCTGCAGGTTACAGCTCGTAATCCTGCTCGACGCGATGCCTTTGCTGAGCAGGTACCAACGTAGCTCATCGCTCATGAACGATGTACCCCGGTCGCTGTGGATGTAGGCAGGGAAACCGAACAGTGTGAAGATGCTGTGCAGTGCCTTTATTACAGTGGCCGAGGTCATGTCGGGGCAGGGGACAGCAAAGGGGAAGCGGGAGTACTCGTGGATGACGGTGAGAAAATATATGTTACAGTTGGTGGAGGGGAGGGGCCCTTTGAAATCGATACTTAGGCGTTCAAAGGGCCAGGAGGCCTTTACCAGGTGGGCCTTGTCTGGCCAGTAGAAGTGCGGTTTGCACTCCGCGCAGACTTGGCAGTCCCTGGTCATTGCCTTGGCCTCCTCGGTGGAGAAGGGCAGATTGCGGGCCTTAATGAAGTGGGTAAGACGGGTGACCCGCGGGTGACAGAGGTCATCGTGGATAGCCCCAAGCCGGTCACCTTGCGCGCTGGCGCATGTGCCGTGGGACAGGCCATCTGGGGGCTCGTTGAGCTTCCCAGGACGATACTTGATATCGTAATTGTCGGTGGAGAGTCCGATCCTCCACCTCAGGATTTTGTCATTTTTTATTTTGCCCCGTTGTGCGTTGTCGAACATGAAGGCGACCGACCGCTGGTCGGTGACGAGGGTGAACCTCCTACCGGCTAGGTAGTGCCTCCAGTGCCGCACGGCTTTCACTATCGCTTGTGCTTCCTTCTCGACTGATGAGTGTTGGATTTCGGAGGCGTGGAGGGTTCTAGAAAAGAAGGCTACTGGCCTGCCCGTCTGGTTGAGGGTGGCGGCCAGGGTGACATCTGATGCATCGCTCTCTACCTGGAAGGGGACGGACTCGTCCACCGCGTGCATTACGGCCTTGGTGATGTCGGCCTTGATGCGGCTGAAGGTCGAGCGGGCCTCATCCGTCAGGGGGAAACTGGTGGTTTGAATAATTGGGTGGGCTTTGTCTGCGTAGTTGGGGACCCACTGGGCGTAGTAAGAGAACAGCCCCAGGCATTGTTTTAGGGCCTTGAAGCTGTGGGGATGGGGAAGTTCTGTGAGGGGGTGCATACGGTCAGGGTCGGGTCCTAGGACTCCGTTCTCCACGACGTAGCCGAGGATTGCCAGCCGGGTAGTACGGAAGACACACTTTTCTTTGTTGTATGTAAGATTGAAGGATTGGGCGGCCTGGAGGAACCTCTGAAGGTTGACGTCATGGTCCTGCTGATCATAGCCGCAGATGGTCACGTTGTCCAGGTACGGGTATGTTGCCCGCAAACCGTACTGGTCCACCAATCGGTCCAACGTTCTCTGAAAGACCAAGACCCCATTAGAGACGCCGAAGGGGACTCTGAGGAAATGGAAGAGTCGGCCGGCTGCTTCAAAGGCAGTGTAGTGGCGATCTCCCGGGTGCATTGGGAGCTGGTGGTAGGCCGACTTCAGATCGACCGTGGAGAACACCCGGTACTGCGCGATCTGGTTGACCATCTCCGCTATGCGGGGGAAGGGGTACGCATCCAGTTGCGTGAACCAGTTCATTGTCTGGCTGTAGTCCACAACCATCCGGTTCTTTTCCCCGGTCTGGATGACCACCACTTGCGCTCTCCAGGGGCTGTTGCTGGCCTATATGATCCCTTCACTCAACAGTCGTTGGACCTCCGACTTGATAAATACCATGTCTAGCGAGCTGTACCGCCTACTCCTGGTGGCAATGGGCTTACAGTCAGGAGTGAGATTCGCAAAGAGTGAAGGGGGGTGGGGGGGGAGACCTTGAGGGTCGCGAGGCTGCATACTGTGAGAGGGGGCAAGGGTCCGCAGAACTGTAGGGTCAGGCTTCGATGATTACACTGAAACTCCAATCCGAGCAGTAGGGGGGGCGCAGAGATGGGGGAGGACGTAGAGCTTAGACAGTTCTTTTGTGGTTTCGGCTGCGACTGGTGGAGGGTCACCGCGCCCAGCTGCGGCTAGCCTGCGTGGTCGGTGGAGTCATAAGATGGCGGCCCCCATGTGTCGCACATGTCAGACGGGATCGAAGATGGTGACCAAGATGGCCGCCCCATCGGTCGCACGTGTCGGTCGGTGTTGGGGCCGGCGGGCAAGATGGCGGCGCCCACGATTTGCACGATGCCGATGACGCATCTGGAGGGGGCGTTCCGGGCAGGCACCCAACCACATTGCGGGGTCTGCGGGGCTGTGAGTCCATAGGTCTGGCCTGCTGCATTTTTGATTTCTGGGCCTCAGGTCGGCCCAGACAGACTCTCGCGTAGTGCCCCTTTTTCCCGCAGTCGCTGCACATCGCCGAGCGGGCTGGGCAACGCCGCCGGGGGTGTTTACCGTGGCCGCAGAAATTGCATTGCGGTTCTCCGGGCTGGGCTGGCAGACGCGCGGCGCAGGCCTGCGACGTGGTCGGGTCCGATGGGGGCCACAATAATAGTGTCCACGAGGGGTTCGCCAGGCCCACGGGGAACGCACTAAGGTTCTGGTAGGCCACCTCGAACGAGGTAGCTAGCTTTACCGTGTCCCGCAGGTCGGAGGTCCCATTTTCCAGCAGGCAGAGCCTGATATAGTTCGAGCAGACCCCCGCTACGTAGGTGTCCCGGATCTGTGAGTTCATATGCTCCTCCGCCGTCACATCTCGATAGCTGCAGTTCCTCGCGAGTAGCGTCACGGTTTCCAGATACTCGTCCAGCGATTCTTCGGCGCGTTGACGGTGAGTAGTGAGGTGGTGGCTAGCGAACACCTTGTTTACGGGCTTCACAAAGTGCACCCTGAGAGTTGCAACCACCTCCTCGTACGTGGCCGCTTTCTCAATCATTACTGAGATTCGATGGCTCACCCGAGCTTGGAGGAGTCGCAGTTTGAGGGTCTCCGAGGGAGTCGTTGTGGAGGAGTCGATGTAGGCCGCGAAGCATCGAAGCCAATGTTTAAGTATTTCCTTGGCTTCGGACGCGTGGGCGTCGGGTTCAAGCCTGTCTGGCTTTAAAGCGGCTTCCATGGTGCTGTCGGCGACTAATAAATTGATATACCTTCAATTCACCACGAGGCCGAGAGAACAAGTGAACATGAGGCTTTATTAGTCGTGAACTTGCCTAGCCAGAGTCGGTTGTGCAGATGAGTGCCACCCGTAGGTGGCCGGCTTATATGTGGCCCCGGTGAGGGCGGAGCCCACCAGGGTTACAGTACAGTACCTGGAATCAGCTCCTATCACCACTTCCAGGTCATGGGTTACATTAGGTGGATACAATGTCATGCATTATGGTGAATACATTCACCACACCAGCGAAGGATCCTGTTAAATTGGAGGCGGGGGTGGCGGCCTGGCTGGGGGACCTGTACAACTTTGAGTTGAGGGGGTCAGCAGAGGGCTTCGAAGTGTATGGGGTTTTTTCATGACACTGTTTCAGGAATTATAGGGGATAAAAGGGGGGAAACTGTACAAACTGTGGTCGGTGATTTTGGCGATTGTGTATTTTATTTGTTGCTGTTTTATAGAACATAGAACCTGCAGTGCAGAAGGAGGCCATTCGGTCCATCGAGTCTGCACCAACCCAATTAAGCCCTCACTTCCACCTTATCCCCGTAACCCAATAACCCCTCCTAACCTTTTTGGTCTCTAAGTGCAATTTAACACGGCCAATCCACCTAACCTGCACGTCTTTGGACTGTAGGAGGAAACCGGAGCACCCGGAGGAAACCCACGCAGACACAGGGAGAACGTGCAGACTCCGCGCAGACAGTGACCCAGCAGGGAATCAAACCTGGGACCCTGGCGCTGTGAAGCCACAGTGCTAACCACTTGTGCTACCACGTTGCCCTATACATGTTTGGAATAAAGTTCATTAAAAAAGAAATTTAATACTGGAAATAAAAGTGAAAACTTTAATACTTTTCTTCAACCGCAAATTACAGGTTGAAATTTTCCACACCTCTGTGCCTGCATTCTTCCCCTGCCCACCACCGTCCCTCACCCACCCCTCAGTGGTGAGATGCGAGTAGTGAGGAGCTGCTGTCTTACCTAAATGGCCCGGGAGTGGTGAATGTGGTCGTGGGAGAGTTGGTGAAGTGCTCGTCAGAATTAAGCTTTTCCGGTTGCTGGTTCGACAACTGCACAAAAGACAGAAACAGAGCAACAACATTAACCATTAGTGCCAGGGTTCACAGTCAGGGACACACACAGATAACTGGGTCAGATAACTGGGACGACATTACAAACAAACTCAATCTCTCAAAGCTTGATCCTGCCACACAAGTAAAATCATGGTTGACCTCAATTCCATGCTCCGCCCTACATTTATATGATTCAATACCCATACCGAGCTAAAGTCTAGCCTCCAGTAGACTTCTTTAGCCACTTGGGTATCAACCTTGCTTCAGTGGGCAGCCCTCTTACCTGGGAAGTCCCACTCCAGCAATTGAATTTAACAATCGAGGCTGACACTCCAATGTAGAGCCGTTTGCACTGTTCGAGGTACAGGCACCATCTTTCAGACTGAGGAACTGTCTGTCATTTATCCACCAATCAACATCACTAAAATGGTAATGGTCCTATTGCTGCTTATGGGAGCTTGCTGCGCCCCAGTTGGCTGCTAAGTTTCCGACATTACAGAAGAAATCAACAACACTTCAATAACCCTTTTTTAAAATTAATTTACAGGATGCGGGTGTCGCTGGCCAGGCCATCATGTGTTGCCCATCCCTAATTGCCCCTTGAGAAGGTGGTGGTGAGCCGCCTTCTTGAACCGCTGCACTCGAGTGATGTAGGTACATCCACAGTGCTGTTAGGGAAGGAGTTCCAGGATTTGGGCCCAGCGGCGGTGAAGGAACGGCCGATATATTTCCAAGTCAGGCTGGTGAGTGGCTTGGAGGAGAACTTCCAGGAGATGGTGTTCCCATGTATCTACTGCCCTTGTCCTTCTAGGTGGTAGAGGTTGTGGCTTTGGAAGGTGCTGCCTAAGGAGCATTGGTGCGTTCCTGCAGTGTTTCTTCAGATGGTACACACATCGGTGGTGGAGGGTTTGAATGTTTGTGGAAGGGCTGCCAATCAAGCGGGGCTGCTTTGTCCTGGATGGTGTTGAGCTTCTTGAGTGTTGTTGGAGCTGCACTCATCCAGGCAAGTGGAGGGTATTCCATCACACTCCTGACTTGTGCCTTGTAGGTGGTGGACAGGCTCTGGTGGTCAGAAGGTGAGTTACTTGCCGCAGGATTCCCAGCCTCTGACCTACTCTTGCACCCTCAGTATTTATATGGGTCGTTCATTAGCTGGGGAAAGCACTTTGTGGAGTATAGTGAAACATACTCCATTAATGCCACCTTCTCAAGGGCAATTAGGGATGGGCCTAGCCAGGGACACCCACAACCCACAAAAATAATGTTTTTAAATTATTGCATTGCAGAAATCTGTCGCTGGATTGAGGCTTCGCGAGGCAAGGTAAATCCGTGGAGCTAGTCTGTGTGAACACTGGGTCTCTCTCTATCTGATACAGGGGTGCTCAGCATATTCTGCTTTGCTGTCACATCGCACTCCCAAAATAGGGACAAAAAAACCCCAGTAATTACGAATGCTTCTTCGGCCAGAGAAAGATGTCATCTTAATCATATATCACTAAACTGTAAGCCTTTCTCCTAACTTCAGAGTGTAACATCTGAGAACTACCCTGAGTGTTGCTCAATTAGTTAGAATCTCAAAGAACAGCTCAAAGCACCTTAGTGAGACTGAAGACCATTCACCAGAACAAACAGCCCTCCCAAACACACAGCAAATAATAACCTCTGTCACTCACATTCTTCAAGAAGCAAATTAACATCTAGCGGATAATGATTATCACAGCTTTGGGCCATGAACACCTTTGAGCTGGAAGGGTTTATTAAAGAGAATTAACTCGGAAAGCAGCTCATTAAGTATCAGCTGCGATCCCCCTGACTGTCAATCACAAACCCACCAATCCTTTACTGCCTTTTTGGAGGGAGTATAGCTTTTATTTGTTCAGTCAGAGCTGCAGGGCTTCAGCTAGACAAGGCCCTGGTTAGACTCCACCTGGAGGATGTGAGCAGCTCTGAGCACCATATCTTAGGGCGGGTATACTGACCTTGGAAGGAGTGCAGCATAGGGTAGAAATCTCGCAACCAGCCCGGGGCAGGTTTGGTGAAGTGCGGCGAATCTGGTGAGAGCCAAAACGTGACCAACCCGCTGGCATAAAATCAAGTTGCAATGCTCCAATGGCAGTTTAATAGTGTGTTCCTCTTCCCACTGGCAGGTGGCGCAAACACCATTTACTGTCATTTCCCCTGCTTGAAGTTGGAGAACTTCAGGGGGTCATTTTTCAGCACCATGTTGGCGCTCTTGCGTGCAGATTTAGAGCCCAGTCCCCTGGGGGCCATATTCAGGGTGTCGGACCTGCCGGAGTTGCAGACAGAAGCGGGGGGGGGCAGACATTTTAGCCTTCACCTCATTGATCGCTCGCAGGTGAGTTCTGTTGGGGTGGAGGTCAGCTTCTCCCGCCTGTGCCTCAGTGTGGCCGGGGGATCTAATGGAATTCCTGTATTTGGAGAAGGTGGAATTTTCTCTGAGGGGCTGCGAGTGAGGGGTTCCGCAAGAGATGGGTCTGGTTGGTATTGCATTCTGGGGAGCTGATTGCCGCCAACTGCTACGGGGGAGGGGGGGTTGTATTGGGTGGGTTTATTTTGTAACTGTTATGTGTTTTATGTTTAATTGTTAAAATGTTAAAAATTGATTTAAAAATTTGAATAAAAATATTTTTGAAAAAAAAACTTTCTTTGCATCTCATGAATGCTCATTAAAACTGCTGGCGGTCTGCATCCCATCAGGCCTTTCAATCTTGCGTCATGCCAGCGGGAATTTACATTTACACCAGCGTCAAACGCGATTGCTAATAAGTGGAGTGCACAAGGCGGTCCCCACAGCTCCCCAGAGACTTTGTGGTGAGTGTTTCTGCCACAGTGTTGTGCTGCTCTTGATGCACTCTACATTCGTCTGTCAGGACAGATTAATTTTCAGTTAATGAGGTTCCAAGGGCTGAATTTAGCGCCAAATCCCGCTATTCTGGTCGGCAGGGCGGGGGCGGGGGTGGGGGGGCACCTGCAATTGCCACTCGGTCTCAAAATAGGAGAATTCCACCCAAAGGTTTACCAGAACGATTCCTGAACTCCAAGGGTTACATTGTGAGGAGAGATTACACAAACCAGGTTGCAGGCTCTGGAATTTAGAAGGTTCGAGTGGTGATTTGATCAGTTTTCAGAATTTTAAGGGCAACATATAGCGAAAGAGACCGTCCTGCTTATTTCCTTTGCTCCCATTTCTTTTATTTGCTTTTTATTATTTTGGTCCATAGAACCATAATCGGGATGTGCCTTAAAGGAGAAGACTCAGTTGAAACAGCCTGCTTTCCAGGACACTGTGTTCCCAGGCTCTGTATTTTGGAGAGGAGATACCAGACTCCTCAGCACCGAGTGGATCTTAGGAATCAGGTTGTGGAGGGAGTCGATTCGATTGGTTAACGGGCAACCGGTGAGTTGGCCAGGAGCAGTGTTCTGTCTGACAACAGTCATTGATTGGTTCTTGCATGATGCTTTCTGAGAGAACTTGACAGGAGTGTTTAGACTTTGGAAATGAAAAGAATGCTCTCTCTCTCTCCCGCTTGCTGCAGTGAAAGAACTGCCCTATCGGTCTGAAAGCAGTGAGTGCCTGGCCCATCCTTCGCGGTTAACCTGAAATGATGCCGAGTCTGCAGGAAAAGTAGACAATCTTGCCAGAGAAAAATCATCTCAAGCCGTGAAGGAAGAAGTACCAAAACGAAAACCTGAACTTCAGAAAGACATTTACTGGAAGTCATCCCAGTGCATCAAAGATCCTTTATCCTTTTATTTTTATTAATCTTTTCTTTCCCTTTCCACTACCCTTGCCCCTCTGTGTTATTTGTCTGTGTGTGTGTATATAAATATAAATATATATATATATATATATATATAGATAGATAGATAGAGAGAGAGAGACGGAGAGAGACAGAGTCAGAGAGAGAGAGTGGGGCGAGTTAGAATCATAGAATTTACAGTGCAGAAGGAGGCCATTCGGCCCATCGAGTCTGCACTGGTCCTTGGAAAGGGCACCCTACTTAAGCCACCCCAGTAACCCCATCTAACCTAATTTGGACACCAAAGGCAATTTAGCACGGCCTATCCACCTAACCTGTACATCTTTGGACTGTGGGAGAAAACCGGAGCACCCGGAGGAAACCCATGCAGACACGAGGAGAACGTGCAGACTCCGCATAGACAGCCACCCAAGCCGGGAATCGAACCTGGGACCCTGGAGCTGTGAAGCAACAGTGCTAACCACTGTGCTACCGTGCTGCCCAGGAAGGGGGGCATTTCGAAAGGCGTAGTAGCCAGTTACATTTTCTGTCCTTTAATTATTATATTACTGTACATAATAAAAGGTTACTCGTGTTTCAAAGTTAAAGATCTGGCGACTGTAGTTTATTGGCCTCAGCCAAGGACCTTGGGTATTTTAAATAAAATCTAATTTCTCCTGTGTTGTAACTCCGGGTGAAGTGGGGCTGGAATTGGCCATGCACTAGCCCAGGGTGTCGTGACAATAGAGAGAAACTATTTCTGCTGGTTGAGGAGTCGAAGACAGGGGTTATTGTCTAAATCATAGAGCTAGATCTTCCAGGAGTGGAATTAGAAACATTTTTACACACAAACGGAGGGTGAAGTTTGGAACACTCTCCCACAAGCAGCAATCGACACGAGATCAATTGCTAATTTTAAATCTGAGATTGATAAATTAAAGATATTAAGGGATATTGGGAGCAGACGGGTATCTGGAGTTGGTTTGCATGATTCCATTGGACGGTGGAGCAGGATTGAGGGGCTTAGTGGCCTGGTCCTGATCCTATGTACTCAAGTTCCGAAGGCAAAGTTAGTGCTCATTATGACGACCTGGGTTGGCACTGAGAAGGGCTTCTGTGCCCATCATAGGAGCCAGAATCTGTGGCTTGCAATCCCACAATTGATCCTGTGTTGCAGCTGACTTGAAAGCTCAGGATTCGAGCGGCTAACCGGCCAACTTACTGGTCGTCGGGCTGGTCAGCAGCTGGTTAACTGGAATGGGGAATGAATGCCCCACTCCCCGACTCGCCTCAGGATGTGTAGCCCAAGACCCCGTTTCTCTGCCCGCTCTGACCCCGGTGTAAAGAGGCCATTAACATGCACATAGCAACAGGGAGAAGGCGTAGTTTATTCAACCCTTCTAACCCGCTCCACCATTTAATAAGATTACAGCTAAACTGATCGTAACCTCAAACCTCCATTCCATCAACCCCACCCCAATAACCTTTTACCGCACCCCCCTTGCTGACCAACAATCTATCCACCTCCGCCTTAAAAATATTCAGAGATGCTGCCTCCACCACTTTTTCAGGAAGAGCATTCCAGAGACTCAGAACCCTCTGGGAGAAAACAGCCTCGTCTCTGTTTCAAGTGGGTGACCTCTTATTTTTATTACAGATCATTTAATGCGCTGTTGAAGGCAGAACACGCAGCCCAACACACCACACTACCCCCCCCCCCCCCCCCCCCCACCACCACAACACCCAGCTCTGTTTCTTACAGAGCCAAGCAGGAAATCCCCCATCGTGTTTGTATCCTCGACCTGGATCCTGACCACAGCATAGAGAATCATAGAATTTACATCAGTAACAAGTATTCCCAAGAGAAATACAGGGCAGGCTAAACAACAATTCAAACTTATCTGCATAAATACAAAATATTAGGGAGGTGGAGAAGATAAGGACTCATTAACCCATCCGAATATCAGCCCCGCCATTTTCCCATTCCAGCATCTGTTAGACAAATCTGGTACAGTACAAGTTGTTCAGTTAGGTGTTGTGATTTTTTCCCTCTATTTTAAAGGAAAGCTGCATCATGGCATTAATTATATATAGTCACTCGGTCCATTGTGCTCATGTTAGCTCTCTGGTAGAGCTAGTCACCTGGCCTCACTCCTTCGTGCCTTACCCCCCTGCATTTTCTAGCGTGTTCACTTAAAGACCCAATTGCTTTTGGTTTTGCCATGGGACTCCCATAAGCGAAGTCGCAAAACACGCAAGGACAATTGTTCTTGGGGTCACTTCATGTGAATCGGTCTTCAGAGATGAAAGAAGATCTAAGGATCTCATGAAACATCCCAAGGTGAAATCAGCAGGCTGACAGGAAGTTGGATCGATCAGGATAATGTTTCAGTCCACAGGCTCAATCAGTGCAAAATATCCAGTTAATAAAACAATTGGATGTACCACATATCCCCTTCTGACTGCCACTCAATTCTCTGTTGACTCTCTGACCCACTGCTGAAACACATTAACCTCATGTACCTCCCTCAGCAAGAGATCTTCTTCAATCATTTACACCCGAAGTTTGGAGAATCATTTGCAAAGTAACAAACATCTAGCCGCGTCAACCTCTTGCTGTTAGTTCATCTGTGAAGTGTGTTGCTGCTTTAATTAAATGTGGAAGTTATTCACTTTTGTTTCCAGAGCTGTCAATATTGAACAAACCACAAAAGATTTTTTCAGTCATGAGAGCCCAGCATTAAAGGAAAAGCAGTGTTTGAGGCGAGGAGGTTAAATCGACGGCGCCAGAACCCTTCGACATATTGGCCGTAATTCTTTGACCGTTGCGATCCCAGCGGCGTCGCCAAGCAACGCGCGGCTGGGGGGCCGGTAATCCAGCTTGTTATCGCCGAATCTTCACTGACACTCAGCCAAACTTCTGGGGCGGGATTTGTGATCCTGAGGCTAAGTGTTGACGCCGTCGGAAACGCGTCACTGAGCGCTGCAGTATCCATGCATGCGCAGTTGCACCAACGCGCGCATGCGCAGTTGCTTCCTTCAACGCACCGGCCCCGACGCAACATGGCGCAGGACTTACATGGGCCGGCGTGGAAGAAAGGGGGCCCCCAGCCAGAGGGGCCGGCCCGCCGATTGGTGGGCCCCGATCGCGGGCCAAGTCACATCGGAGGGCCCCCCCCCCCCCCGGGGTTGGACCACCCCCCCCCCACAGGCCGCCCCCTCTCGACCCTTCCGCGCCGAGGTCCCGCCGGCTGAGAGCAGGTGTGGATGGCGCTGGCGACACTCAGCGTTTTTACGACGGCCGCTCGGCCCATCCCGGGCCGAGGATCGGCTGGCCGGCCGCATAGAGTGGCTCCCGACCGGCACCGCGCCAACCACGCCGGAGCCAATGGCGTCAATTCTCCCCTCCGCGGAGGATCGCGTGCCGGCGTCGGGGCGGTGTGGGGCGACTCGCGCCGGCCGCGGGGATTCTCCGGCCCGGCCCCGGGTTGAGGGAATCCCACCCCTGGTGTCAGAGGATTATTGCCATTGACCGAGGAAATGCGACAAAGATTCAGTGGACCAGTTTCCTGGGATGTGGGGATTGTGAAATGAGAAGAGATCAAGTAGACCGTGGTCTATATCCCTGGAGTTTAGAAAATGGAGAGGTGGTCTAATTGAATAGGCAAAATTCTCAAGGGGCTTGACGGAGGAGATACTGGCCAGCTGCTTCCCTCTGGCTAAGGAATCTAAAATACTGGGTCAGAAAAAGGATTCAGCCGCTTAGAACTGAGAGGAGGGGGAGTTTCTGCACTCAAGTGGGAAGTGAATCTTTGGAATTTTCCACCCAGGGAGCTCCCTGTATGTTCAGCCATTGTGGATATCAAGGCAAAGGTCGATAAAGATTTTGTTGCTAAGTTATTGATGAATGGGTAGAAGATTAGACATGGTAGTACGGAACAGCTGAGCAGGTTCGGAGGGCCAAATGGCCGACTCCAGCTCCTATTTCATGGGTGTGATAACCCTACAAAAACCATGAGGAATCACGTTGACCTCCCCTTGGGGTTTGAGGAGTACGGGTTCCCACGGTAACGGGCAGAGGCACGCCCAGCTGGGCCTCGTTATCGAGCCTTTTAAATACTGTCCCAGACCTGGCCTGGGAGTTGCCGTGATTCTCAGCAAAATTGGTTTTCGTGTCTCTTGGATTATTATACTAATGTTAGGGAGGGTGGGACTGGAGATGGAAAGCAGGAAGTCGGAATAAAAGGAAAGAAAGGTTTGCATTTATATGGCACCTTTCCTAACCTCAGGACGCCCCGGAGGGCTTTAATTCCAATCAAGTACATTTGAACTGTAGTTATTGTTGTTGTAACTTGGGAAACATGGCAGCAATGTTGTGCACAACAAGATCTCTGAAACAGCGATGAATTCATAAGCAGACAATTTGTCTTGTCAAGTTGGTTGAGGGATAAATGTTGGCCAGGGTACCGGGGAGCACTCCCCTGCTTATCTTCACAACAGTGGCAACGGATCTTCTATGTTCACCTGAGAGGGTTAATGGATACCTTGGCTTAGTGTCTCATTGAAAAACAGACTCCCTCAAACCTGCACTGGGATTATCAACCTGGATCTTGCACTCCAATTTTTGATGTGGAGGTGCGTTGGACTGGGGTGGGCATAGTAAGAAGTCTTACAACACCAGGTTAAAGTCCAACAGGTTTATTTGGAATCACTAGCTTTCGGAGCGTAGCTTCACTCGCCTGATGAAGGAACTGCGCTCCGAAAGCTAGTGATTCCAAATAAACCTGTTGGACTTTAACCTGGTGTTGTAAGACTTCTTACTCCAACTCTTGGCAGTGGGATCCATCGAGCGTTGGCGACCTTAAGGGGCAGTTGTCTGAAATTACGCACCAGAGGGTAAACAGGGCTAGAAGCAGGAAAAGAACAGAACCACTTTGGCAATACACCCACGCTGCCGTTTCCAGACACTCAGCAGAGTGGCGTCACTTCACCAAAGATGTGCAGCTTAGGTGGATTGGCCTTGCTAAATTGCCCCCTAGTGTTCAAAGGTTAGGTGGAGTTACGGAGATAGGTGGGGGGCTGGGGGCTAGGTGTGGGGTGCTCTTTTGGAGGGTCGGTGCAGACTCGATGGGCCAATCGGCCTCCGTCTGCACTTTAGGGATTCTATAATTCACCAGAATGTTTCCACCCTCTAATCCCAACCGTTTACACGACAATTAAGCATTTGAAAAAGTGACAATGAGGCCATTAAACTACAGCTATGTGCTTTCAGTGTCCAGTTCAACAGAAATTATCCTCATTACTGCAAACAACGCTCATCAACCTCCTATCCACACGAGGTGGAGGAGGAACTCTGGATGCTGTGATTAAGCCCTGCCATTAAGCGGCTATTAAACTCTGCCCTTAATCGACAACACACTTAAACTCACTCAGCAGCCTGCATCCAAAACCTTTAATTCAAAGATTGCACCATTTAAGTTCTCCCAAAAAAAAAAAACCATTGTATTTATGTGGTGGCTTTAATGTAAAAAACATTCCAAGATGCATCAGAGTTGCAAATTTGACCAAGTGTTCAGTTAGGGAGCCCTACAGACAAGGGAGGACTAGAAAAGATTCAAATGATTTACAACAATTATGCCAGAACTGAGAGGCGGCACGGTGGCACAGTGGTTAGCACTGTTGCTTCACAGCGCCAGGGTCCCAGGTTCGATTCCCGGCTTGGGTCACTGTCTGAGCGGAGTCTGCACGTTCTCCCCGTGTCTGCGTGGGTTTCCTCTGGGTGCTCCGGTTTCCTCCCACAAGTCCTGAAAGACGTGCTTCTTAGGTGAATTGGACATTCTGAATTCTCCCTCTGTGTACCCAAACAGCGCCGGAATGTGGCGACTAGGGGTCTTTCACAGTAACTTCATTGCAGTGTTAACGTAAGCCTACTTGTGACAATAAAGATTATTATTATTAAGGTTATAACTATCAGGAAAGACTTAGCCAGGCTGCTGATTCTTCTATCCGTAAAGCCCAGATTCCCTGTTTCCAAAGAAGCAGCCAAGCTCCCATGGTACAGTTTACAGACAAGAGTTAAAGAAAGTAATTCTGATCCTGTAATTGCCTTGTTCTTCTCACTGTCTTAGTCCTATGATCTCCTTTACTCTGAAACTCTGTCATTACTTATGCCTCTCTTTTTTTCTCTGCCTCATCTGCTCTCTAATTCTTTGTGCGTGTTCTTCTCTCTCACTTGTCCGTCACGGAGATGCTCGCAATCTCGTCCCAAAACAAGATTCTGGGGCGGGATATTCCACGCGCCTGCGCGGCATGTTTTACGGCGGCAAAGGTCGCCTGCCGTTGGCCGTCCGGGACCTTCTCCCATCGAGGAACCTTCCCCTGCGGTTGGGTTTGGGGGTGGGGGGTGCAGGGGACATCGGCGGCAGGACTGGACGATCCCACTCACTTTAAAAAAAACTTTCATTTACATATCAGCCTTTCAAGATGCCCCAACGTACATTACATCCAATGAAGTCACAGCTATAATGTAGGAAAATTGGCAGCCACTTTGTGCACAGAAAGCTCCCCAAAACAGTTATGAAATCATAACCAAATGATTGCTAATTGTGGAATAAACATTGACCAGAGCACTGGGGAACTTTTCCCTGTTGACTGGAAGGTGGTACCTCTGGCAGTGCAGCACTCCCTGTCGTGTCTGCGCCAGCCATCAAATACCTATTTATTCTGAACCCATTTCCCAGCTCTTGGCCCATAGCCATGCCTGCTCTGACATGTCAAGTGCCCATTTAAATACTTCTCAAGTTCCGAGGGTTCCCGCCTCTACCACCCTTTCAGTGAGTTCCAGATTCCCACCACCCTCTGGGCAAAAATGTTTTCACTCAAATCCCCTCTAAATCGCTCATGACTGGACGAGGATCCACAAATGGAACGTGGCCAGTCTGACAGAGGAAGTCAAAAAGGACCTGCAGAGGTGGAACACACTCCCACTCTCCCTGGCAGGGAGAGTACAGACAATCAAAATGAACGTACTGCCCAGATACCTCTTCCTACTAAGATCCATCCCGATCTATATCCCCAAGGCCTTTTTCAGTGTACTGGACAAATTAATCATGGTGTTTGTATGAGGCGAAAGAATGCTAGGATCACAAAGAAGGTCCTGCAGAAAACAAAATCCAGGGGAGGGCTAGCCACTGGGCAGCGATGGCGGAAAGAGTGATGGATAAAGGAGTCAGAGGCCGAGTGGGTGCGTGCGGAGGAGGCCCCCTGCAAGGGGACCTCTCTCCGCGCCCTCGCCACGGTGGCACTCCCATCCCCGCCCAAGAAACATTTCAGCAGCCCGGTGGTGAGAGCCACCTTCCAGACATGGAACCAACTATGGCAGCAATTCGGACTGACCGAAATGTCCGACAAAACCCCCCATCTGCAATAACCACAGGTTCACACCAGCACTCACCCACGCCACCTTCAAAAGGTGGAGACAGGATGGGGGGGACATTGACAGTCAGGGAGCTATACACCGACGGCAGGGTCAGAATACTGGAAGAACGGACGCAGAGATTCCAACTAGCTAAAGGCAACAAACTCGGATACCTGCAGCTTAAAAACTTCCTACGGAAGGAGACAAAGAAATACCCTCGACCACCACGACAGACACTATTAGAAGAACTACTGGATGCAGACATCCTAGGCAGAGGGAACTGCAGTGACATGCACGAACGACTGCTGGAGAGGGCCGACACCAAACTGGACACGACAAGGAGGAAATGGGAGGAAGACTTGGGGTTCGAAATAGGGTGGGGATTCTGGAGCGGAGCACTGCACAGGGTCAACTCTACCTCCACATGCACGAGGCTCAACCTAACGCAACTAAAAGTAGTACATAGAGCCCACTTGACCAGAACCCGAATAAGCAGGTTCTTCCCGGAGGTGGAGGATAGATGTGAACGGTGCCAAGGAGGCCCGGCCAACCACCCCACATGTTCTGGTCTTGCACCAGATTTGCTGGGTGTTGGACAGCCTTCTTCGCGGCAATGTCCAAAGTGGTGGGGCTGAGGGTGGAGCCATGCCCGAAAGTGGCGGTCTTTGGGGTATCAGATCAGCTGGATATCTTCATCGGGAGGAGGCGGACGCCCTTGCCTTCCTGATCACCCACCGTAGAATCCTGCTTGGTTGGCGATCAGCAGCACCACCCAAAGCTGCAGACCGGCTGTCCGACCTCTCAGAATTTCTCCAAATGGAGAAAATCAAGTTCACCATCCGTGGTTCAGAAGAGGGCTTCCACAAAACATAGGAGCTATTCACCCGACTGTTCCGAGGCCTGTTTGTGGCCAACACATAAATAAATAAATAGCCAGTAGCCAGGGAGAAATAGCCAGGTCAAGATAGAAAGAAGAAAGCGAGGGAGGACCGGGGAGTGGCGGGGGGCGCGGGGGGGGGGGGGGGGGGGGGGGGGGTGAATCAGAAAGAGGAGCTGAAGGTGGGAGGGGTTAGGGAGGATTGTACGCTGAGCCAGACGGCGTCAGACTGTAAATAGAGAAACCTAAGAAGGAACCTTTGTGACTGTACAATAAATGAAAACGAACGGCAATGTATATAATTTTGGAAATGCCAATAAAAAGATTTTTTATAAATCTCCTCGAAATCTCCTGTCCCGACCTTAAATCGATGCCCCCTGGTTATTGACTCCTCTCCTAAAGGCAAACATATCTTCCAACCTACCCAATCTATGTCCCAGCTTAGGACTGAGAAGCGAGAGTGCCACCCACTGAGCCAGGGAAGCCAATACAGTTAGCAATTATCCTCTCTTCCCACTTAAACCGAGAGATTGAATCACTACACCGTGACAGAAAGCATTATAAAATGTTCAGGATCCGATAGTATATTAAAGGACATCACATGTCAAGTAGCTCTGGGCATAATTGGGTTGTCAGCCGCCCTGTCATATCTTTCACTCTCGATCGAGTTCTCTCTGATTTCAATGAAATCAAAGAGGAACGTGTGCGCTTTGGCATGTTTGTGACTTCACCGTGTCCTGCGCCTACCTGAGCTGCATGGACATTAGATTAAGACACTTACTGACTTCTAAAGGGGCCTGTTTAAAAATCAGATCCAGCCGAGAGAGGACAGGCGCGCCTATCGATCATCATTGACTTCAGTTAAGCTTTTCGGACTCTGCGTGTTGCAACAACAATAACATGCATTTATATAGCGCCTTTAAGTGTGGTAACACATCCCACGCTGTTCACCACAGAGCATACAAGTAATATCCCAGCAGCAGCGATGAACCCGGAAGTGGAAAGGAGAGAGGAACCCAGGAAAACTACAATCACCTGAGGAAGGAGCAGTGCTCCGAAAGCTAGTGATTCGAAACACCTGTTGGACTTTAACTTGGTGTTGTAAGACTTCTGACTACAATCACCAGAGAAGTGGTACTGAGCAAATTGTCGGATCTGCGGGCTGACACGTCCCCGGCTCCTGATGGACTTTATCCCGATCCTGATGGGCTTGTCCCATGAGATAGTTGGTGCGTTGCTTTTAATCTTTGAAAACTCCCTGGATGAAAGTCCTATCAGGTTGGAAGATAGCAAATGTAACTCCGTTACTCAAAAAGGGAGGGAGACAGAAAGTGGGAATCTACAGGCCAGTTAGCCTCAGAGCTGTTGTAGGGGAAACGTTAGAAGGGCACTTGGATAAGCTCAATGTAACCAGGAAGTGACAACATGGTTTTTTGAAAGGGAAATCACGTTTAACCAACTTATTGGAGTTTGAGGAAGTAACATGTGCTGTGGATAAAGGGGAACCGGTAGATGTACTGTACTTAGATTTCCAGAAGGTATTTGATAAGGTGCCACAGCAAGGGTTATTGTAGAAAATAAAAGCTCATTTTATAGGGGATAACATATTGGCATGGATAGTAGATTGGCGGCTAACAGGAAGCAGAGAGTTGGCATAAATGGGTCTTTTTCAGGATCATTAGATGTATCGAGTAGTGTACCACAGCGTGGGTGCTGGGACCTCAACCGTTTACCGTCTTGGAGGAAGGGATTGAAATGAAATGAAATGAAAATCGCTTATTGTCACAAGTAGGCTTCAAATGAAGTTACTGTGAAAAGCCCCTAGTCGCCACATTCTGGCGCCTGTTCGGGGAGGCTGGTACGGGAATTGAACCGTGCTGCTGGCCTGCCTTGGTCTGCTTTCAAAGCCAGCGATTTAGCTTTGTGCTAAACCAGCGATGGTTGCCTAATTTACGAATGACACAAAGATAGAACATAGAGCATACAGTGCAGAAGGAGGCCATTTGGCCCATCGAGTCTGCGCCAACCCAGTTAAGTCTCACTTCCACCCTATCCCCGTTACCCAATAACTCCTAACCTTTTTGGTCACTAAGGGCAATTTAGCACGGCCAATCCACCTAACCTGCACGTCTTTGGACTGTGGGAGGAAACCAGAGCACCCGGAGGAAACCCACGCACACACGGGGAGAACGTGCAGACTCCGCGCAGACAGTGACCCAGCGGGGAATCGAATCTGGGACCCTGCCGCTGTGAAGCCACAGTGCTAGCCACTTGTGCTACCGTGCTGCCCACATGTAGGTAAGGAAAGTAAATTGTGAAGAGGAAATAAAGTCCACAGAAGGTTAACTAATTGGCCAAAGATCTGACAAATGGAATATGTATAATGTGGGGAAAAAATGAAATTGTCCATTTTGGCAGGAAGAATCAAAAAGAAGCACATTATCTAAATGGTGAGAGATTGCAGAGCTTTGAGGCACACAGGATCTGGGTGTCCTAGTGCATGAATCTCAAAAGGCCAGTGTGTAAGCTTAGCAAGGAATTAGGAAAGCTAATAGAATGATATCATTTATTTTGAGGGGAAGTGGGGGTAGAGGTTGGGCGTGGGCGGGAGGTGGGAAACGATCCTTGGTTTAAATTAAAGCTTGGGGCTATAATGGACATAGTACATGATGGGTACACGTTTCAGAAGCCTGAATAAGCCCCAGTGTTCATGCCCCATTGATACAGGAGCTGGGGCCTAATGCACTGGAGCAACACAGACATTTCAGGTCATGTCACTGGTGACTCCACATTCCTCTGGCGAGATGAAAATCACAGACATTGTGCGTAACTTGTTTTTTAAAAATTCATACTCAGAGCTTTGGCATCGCTGGCATTCCTTACCCAACAATCGTGCAGCTTAAACCACCAAGGACTTGCCCAGGGCTGATAGGGTCACACCTTCAGCATTTTAACCCAGTGAAGATCAAGGAGCAATTCAAGATGGTGTACTCGGGAGAGCAACTTGGAAGATGTGGACTAGTGACAGTCTACCAAAGGAGCCTGGGTGGGTTGCTGCACTGCATCCTGTAGACAGTACACTCTGCAGCCAGTGGTGGAGTCAATGGATGTTTGCAGTGGCCTACGCGGTGTCAGTTAATAATGATGTCTGCAAAAGAGTCGACTACTACAGGCAGAAATGTTTCCGGATGTTAGAATGGTTTCAACAGGCCAGGTGCTGTGAATTCTGCAGCGAGTAACTCACCTGCTGACTTCCCAAACCTGTCCATCATTTACAAGGCACAAGTCAGGGGTGTGATGGAATATTCTCCGGTTTCCTGGATGAGCGCAGCTCCGACAGAACTCAAGAAACTCAACACCATCCAGAACAAAGCAGCCCCGCTTGATTGCCACCCCATCCATCACCTTAAACATTCATTCCCGCCACCACCAACGCAGTGACAGCAGTGTGCACCACCTACAAGGTGCAGTGTAGCGATTTACCAAGTTTCTTTCAACAGCACCTTCCAAAGCCATGATCCCAACCATCTAGATGGACAAGGGCAACAGAAGTATGGCCACTGCAAATATCCACCTGCAGTTTCCCTCCAAGCCACACACCATCCTGCCTTGGAAATATATCTCCATTTCTTCACTGTCGTTGGAGCAAAATCCTGGAACTCCCTCTCTAACAGCGCTATAGGTATACCTACATCACATGGACTGCAGCGGATCAAGAAGGCGGCTCACCACCACCTTCTCTAGGGGCAATTAAGGATGGGCAACAAATGGTGGGCCTAGCCAACAATGTCCACATTCATGTGAAAGATTACCTTTTAACCTGATTAATTAAAGTGATTTCATTGGATTGATCAGGTTGAGCACAACCCGTTGATTGGAAGAGATCGCAGGGCACGATTTTGAAGTGGTTCGGACAGGGGAGGGAATTACCCTGTTCTTCTTCAAAATAGAATCTTCTCCAGCCACCTCGAAAGGTGGACTGAGCTTTACATTTTCATGTCTCACCCAAAGGCCTCCACCTCCAACAGTGAGGCACTCCCTCAGTACTGCACTGGAGTATCGGCCTAGAATTTGTACTCAAATCTCTGACTTGGAGTCACAAGTGGAACTCATTGAACCGCGGCCGAACATGAAGGAAAAGAAAGGGGAGAAATGAACGTCACAACACCTAAAGAGGTCCCTGCTCAGAGTCATTAAGGTCTAGAGCACGGATAAAGCCCCTTTGGCCCATCATTGAAGAAAATACATGTTTTTTTAAAAATGTAGCAATAAATTCCTCCTTGGGTATTGTTTGCGGCAGTGCCCAGGGGTTAACCTCCAGTTTCTGAGCGCTCCAGGGTAATTCTGGCGGGTTAGCAACCCTCTCAGGCGAAGATATCAAATGAAACATCAGTCGTGCTACAATTATCAGCTCTTCAAAAGCGGTGTGTTAATTGGGCAGGTAGATCAGGTCGTGAACTCTTCCAAGCCGATTTCTTTAACAAATCAACAGAAGAAAATATTTTTAAGAAAGAGGCCATGGGAAGCATAAAGCATCTTAGCAACGTGCCATAGCAACAGAGTTCCTCAGAGCACATTTTAGGTTATGTCATTATAATTTCCATTTTGTCCATATTCAATGGTTAACTCTGTGGCTCCCGTGACAGGGTCCAGGCTGATTCGGCTGTTTGAGGGGGCGGGGGAGGGTAAATGTGAGCGCTGTGGGAGGGGCCCGGCCACACATGTACGTATGTTCTGGGCATGTCCCAGGCCCGTGAGATTTTGGGTCTCCATCTTCAACACCTTGTTGGCGATTCTACAAATTGAGCTGGAGTCCAGTCCCTTAGGGGCCATATTCGGGATGTCAGACCTGCCGGAGCTGCTAACGGGGGGGGGGGGGGGGGGGGGGGGTCCTAGCCTTCGCCTCGCTGATCACTCGAAGGCGGCTCCTGTTGGAATTCCCGGACACTCCGGGGAAATAGAACATAGAACATAGAACAATACAGCGCAGTACAGGCCCTTCGGCCCACGATGTTGCACCGAAACAAAAGCCATCTAACCTACACTATGCCATTATCATCCATATGTTTATCCAATAAACTTTTAAATGCCCTCAATGTTGGCGAGTTCACTACTGTAGCAGGTAGGGCATTCCACGGCCTCACTACTCTTTGCGTAAAGAATCTACCTCTGACCTCTGTCCTATATCTATTACCCCTCAGTTTAAAGTTATGTCCCCTCATGCCAGCCATATTCATCCGCGGGAGAAGGCTCTCACTGTCCACCCTATCCAACCCCCTGATCATTTTGTATGCCTCTATTAAGTCTCCTCTTAACCTTCTTCTCTCCAACGAAAACAACCTCAAGTCCATCAGCCTTTCCTCATAAGATTTTCCCTCCATACCAGGCAACATCCTGGTAAATCTCCTCTGCACCCGCTCCAAAGCCTCCACGTCCTTCCTATAACGCGGTGACCAGAACTGTACGCAATACTCCAAATGCGGCCGTACCAGAGGACTGTACAGCTGCAACATGACCTCCCGACTCCGGAACTCAATCCCTCTACCAATAAAGGCCAACACTCCATAGGCCTTCTTCACAACCCTATCAACCTGGGTGGCAACTTTCAGGGATCTATGTACATGGACACCTAGATCCCTCTGCTCATCCACACTTTCAAGAACTTTACCATTAGCCAAATATTCCGCATTCCTGTTATTCCTTCCAAAGTGAATCACCTCACACTTCTCTACATTAAACTCCATTTGCCACCTCTCAGCCCAGCTCTGCAGCTTATCTATATCCCTCTGTAACCTGCTACATCCTTCCACACTATCGACAACACCACCGACTTTAGTATCGTCTGCAAATTTACTCACCCACCCTTCTGCGCCTTCCTCTAGGTCATTGATAAAAATGACAAACAGCAACGGCCCCAGAACAGATCCTTGTGGTACTCCACTTGTGACTGTACTCCATTCTGAACATTTCCCATCAACCACCACCCTCTGTCTTCTTTCAGCTAGCCAATTTCTGATCCACATCTCTAAATCACCCTCAATCCCCAGCCTCCGTATTTTTTGCAATAGCCTACCGTGGGGAACCTTATCAAACGCTTTGCTGAAATCCATATACACCACATCAACTGCTCTACCCTCGTCTACTTGGTCAGTCACCTTCTCAAAGAACTCAATAAGGTTTGTGAGGCATGACCTACCCTTCACAAAGCCATGCTGACTATCCCTGATCATATTATTCCTATCTAGATGATTATAAATCTTGTCTCTTATAATCCCCTCCAAGACTTTACCCACTACAGACGTGAGGCTCACCGGTCTATAGTTGCCGGGGTTGTCTCTGCTCCCCTTTTTGAACAAAGGGACCACATTTGCTGTCCTCCAGTCCTCTGGCACTATTCCTGTAGCCAATGATGACATAAAAATCAAAGCCAAAGGTCCAGCAATCTCTTCCCTGGCCTCCCAGAGAATCCTAGGATAAATCCCATCAGGTCCCGGGGACTTATCTATTTTCAGCCTGTCCAGAATTGCCAACACCTCTTCCCTACGTACCTCAATGCCATCTATTCTATTAGCCTGGGGCTCAGCATTCTCCTCCACAACATTATCTTTTTCCTGAGTGAATACTGACGAAAACTATTCATTTAGTATCTCGCCTATCTCTTCAGACTCCACACACAATTTCCCATCCCTGTCCTTGACTGGTCCTACTCTTTCCCTAGTCATTCGCTTATTCCTGACATACCTATAGAAAGCTTTTGGGTTTTCCTTGATCCTTCCTGCCAAATACTTCTCATGTCCCCTCCTTGCTCGTCTTAGCTCTCTCTTTAGATCCTTCCTCGCTACCTTGTAACTATCCATTGCCCCAACCGAAACTTCACACTTCATCTTCACATAGGCCTCCTTCTTCCTCTTAACAAGAGATTCCACTTCCTTGGTAAACCACGGTTCCCTCGCTCGACGCCTTCCTCCCTGTCTGACCGGTACATACTTATCAAGAACACGCAGTAGCTGATCCTTGAACAAGCCCCACTTATCCAGTGTGCCCAACACTTGCAGCCTACTTCTCCACCTTATCCCCCCCAAGTCACGTCTAATGGCATCATAATTGCCCTTCCCCCAGCTATAACTCTTGCCCTGCGGTGTATACTTATCCCTTTCCATCATTAACGTAAACGTCACCGAATTGTGGTCACTGTCCCCAAAGTGCTCTCCTACCTCCAAATCCAACACCTGGCCTGGTTCATTACCCAAAACCAAATCCAACGTGGCCTCGCCTCTTGTTGGCCTGTCAACATATTGTTTCAGGAAACCCTCCTGCACACACTGTACAAAAAACGACCCATCTATTGTACTCGAACTATATCTTTTCCAGTCAATATTTGGAAAGTTAAAGTCTCCCATAATAACTACCCTGTTACTTGCGCTCATATCCAGAATCATCTTCGCCATCCTTTCCTCTACATCCCTAGAACTATTAGGAGGCCTATAAAAAACTCCCAACAGGGTGACCTCTCCTTTCCTGTTTCTAACTTCAGCCCATACTACCTCGGAAGAAGAGTCCCCATCTAGCATCCTCTCCGCCACCGTAATACTGCTCTTGACTAGCAGCGCCACACCTCCCCCTCTTTTGCCTCCTTCTCTGAGCTTACTAAAACACCTAAACCCCGGAACCTGCAACATCCATTCCTGTCCCTGCTCTATCCATGTCTCCGAAATGGCCACAACATCGAAGTCCCAGGTACCAACCCATGCTGCCAGTTCCCCTACCTTGTTTCGTATACTCCTGGCATTGAAGTAGACACACTTCAAACCACCTACCTGAACACTGGCCCCCTCCTGCGACGTCAAATCTGTGCTCCTGACCTCTATACTCTCATTCTCCCTTACCCTAAAACTACAATCCAGGTTCCCATCCCCCTGCTGCATTAGTTTAACCCCCCCCCCCAAAGAGCACTAACAAATCTCCCCCCCAGGATATTTGTGCCCCTCAGGTTCAGATGTAGACCATCCTGTCTGTAGAGGTCCCACCTTCCCCAGAAAGAGCCCCAGTTATCCAGTTATCTAGAAATCCTAGAGGGTTGGCGTCCCGGGGACCTAAATCCGTCAACAGACAGAAATCCAGAAGTTCACAGCAAACCACACTCCTTTGCTATTCCAATATCTTCCATCTGGTTGGCCACTATCCCCTTAATATGGAAATAAATGGTTTCCGGACTGGCGGACAGTGCAACTCATAGAAACAAGTTACGTATTTGTCTATTTATACCAGGACGGGGAATATCTGGGTTAAATAGTCATCGGCAGAAACTTTTAGGGTTTCAACTGAAGCAAAATGGCAAGTGAAGGGATTGTAACAGCTCAAAATTGAGCACGATGGGACCATCAGCAGCAGCAGAATTATATTTCACCTCAATCTTTAACCTCATGGCTGGCACATCCCTCAATCTACCATTACCACCAAACCAAGGAACCAACACAATGAGGAGAATAGAAGTGACAGCACCAGGCATACCCAACAATGAGATACCAACCCGGTGGAGCAACAGCACAGGACATCATGCTAAAGCGCAGAAGCAGCATCTTACAAACAGAGCCTCGCCATCCCACAACCAATGGATTAGATCAAGGTTCTGCAGATCTGCCGCATCTAGTCGGGAATGTTGGCAGACAGGAGGAGGGAGCTCCACAAATGTATCCACAGTGGCAGCAGAGAGCCGCATGTGAGTGCAAAGGACAAGGCTGAAGTCTTTGCAACCGTCTTCAGCCAGACGTGCCGAGTGGACGATCCATCTCAGCCTCCTCCTGAGGTCCCCAGCATCACAGATGCCAGTCTTCAGCCAATTCCATTCACTCCACATGATATCAAGAAAACAGCTGAGCGCAACAAATGCAGCAAAGCGATGGGTCCTAACAACTTAGCCATGGTTTTATGGCCCCTCCCCACAAGTGGGATATTACAATCGATATCACACATTATAAAGAATGGAGATTTAAATGGCACACCATATGGGAAGTGGGGAGACACCCCATAGCAGGGCCGTCTGCTTGGCCCTTGAGCTCCACAGTGATCTGGACCCCGAACCAAGGTGCCCCGGTACAGTTACAACACGAGCACCTTGCCAATCAAGTGGAATCTTTTTTCCAGTTCTTGTCCCGGGCACAAAAAGTAAGGAAAATCCAACCCGGCTTTTGTCAGGGCCGCGGAGAACCCACACCGGGTTTGTTGAAACAAAAGCGAAATTGATTTTACAACTACTATTATACACAGCTCCAGTAGTTCCCTACTGGGTCTCCTTTCTAGCCAATGCCTAACTGGCTGGCTTTATTTATGATAAGACTATACATTGTTTAGAGGTCCCCGCCTCCTTTGCCCCCCCCCCCCAACCAGGCCGCCCCCGAATGCATGCACGCCGAGGTCCCGCCGGGTAGGACCACATGTGAACGCCACCGGCGGGCGGGACTCAGCCTATCTCGGCAGCCACTCGGCCCATCCTGCGCGGAGAATCGCCGGGGGGGGGGGGGGGGGGCTCTGGCACCGTGCCGAATGCGCCAGCGCCAATGGTGCCGATTCTCCGGTGACCAGAGAATCGTTGGGGCGGCATCACGTGAATCGCGCCCGGCCCAGCGATTCTCCGACCCGGCCCGAGGTCAGAGAATCCCGCCCATGATCTCCGCTCAAGTGGATGAGTGCCACTCCAACAGCATTCAAGATGGTCAAGACCATCCAAAGCAAAGTGGTCCCTTGATAGGCACCTTGTTCGCTACCTAAAACATATACTTCATCCACCACAATGGCAGCCGTGTGTACCGTCTACAGGATGCACTGCAGCAAACCATTGCGGCTTCTTTGACAGCACCTTCCAAACCTACCTAGAAGGACAAGGGCAGCAGACACATGGGAACACCATCACCTACAAGTTCCCCTCCAAGCCACACGCCACCCTGACTTGGAAATACACCAGCCGTTCCTTCACAGTCGTTGGAGTTCCCTCCCTAGCAGCACGGTGGGTGTACCTACACCACGGGGCCCGCAGCGGCTCACCACCACCTTCTCAAGGGCAATTAAGGGCGGGCAGTAGTAATGCTTGCCTCGCCAGCGACATCCACATCACGAGAACGAATAAAAATGAATTGTGTCTTTTGTGCTGGATGATGAGTGAGCTCATTCCAGCTGTTTGCAATGACCTTGGGAGGGCAGAGCTATGTTGAAAGCTCCAGAGGTTTAATGAGTCTTTTGTTCCGTTAGTCCTTGAACTTCATTACCAACCTGTCAGAACTGGTTAAACTCCAGGACTTGATGAAAACTGCAACATCAAATGGCGTTTTTTTTAAATTCCATACGATGTGGACATCATTGGCAAGGCCAGCAGTTGTTGCCATGTTGCCCTTGGGAAGGCAATGGTGGGCTGCCTTCTTGAATACAACAGGACCCTACTGTTAAAGATGCCACTTTAGAGGGCAGCTAATAGTCAACCATTCTGGGTCAGGACTGGAGTCACATATAGGCCAGAGAATGCAATGGTGGCAGCACGGGAGCTCAGTGGTTAGCACAATTCCTTCACAGCTCCAGGGCCCCAGGTTCGATTCCCGGCTTGGGTCACTGTCTGTGTGGAGTCTGCACGTTCTACCCGTGTGTGCGTGGGTTTCCTCCGGGTGCTCCGGTTTCCTCCCACAGTCCAAAGATGTGCAGGTTAGGTGGATTGGCCGCGCTAAATTGCCCTTAGTGTCCAAAACAGGTTAGGAGGGGTTACTGGGATACGGGGATAGGGTGGAGGTGTGGGGTGTTCTTTCCAAGGGGCGGTGCTGACTCGATGGGCCAAATGACCTCCTTCTGCGCTGTAAATTCGATGTAAAGCACAACAGGGAGCTGGTTTGGTTCCCATGACTGCCTGACAGTTTCTGGTGCATGAGAGTCCCACAGTTATGTTATAGAATTTACCTCCCCTTGCCCCCTTTTGGCCCAGGTTCAGGCTCGCAGGTTTGGCCTGGGGGGATGGGTAGGGGGGTGGGGGGAGGGAATAGAGGGGTGGGGGTATTCCCCACTTAGACCTGCTGGTAAAATTGCAGTTGTACAGAACATTTACACCCAAATTGCACGTGGAAGAAGTATCCCTCCCATTCCTTCCTCCAGATTGAAAGTGGAGAACAAGACCAGGACACGACAGGGAGTGGGACTTCACTGCTCAGGTTGTCTATTTACTTTGCCCAAGAGCACTGTGCCTCAGGATTGATGAAGTCCCATTGGAGGGCCCGTGCTGGGCTTTATTCTAAACCTGTTGTACCTGACCTTGAACCGGGAGCAGAGAGATTTTACAAGGATTCAGGTTTTCAAGATTTAAGTTACAAAATACGTTCCCTCCGGCCACCCCCCCCCCCACTGAGGCGGTGTTCACTGTAGCTGCCCATCGCTGAGTAGCCACCCTCTCGTCTAACAAAGCAGCACTAAAGTCAGCCGGGCCCTGACAGAAATTGGCAAGTCCTGTGCATTGGCTTGTGGATACCAACAGATCACGTTAAGAGGTGGGACAAAGTGGTAACCCTTGCACGCCTCCCTGCACAGTTCAAGCACGAGGACAATCTGAAGCTGCCAACCTAGCAAAGGCGTCCTCACGTTCAGGAATGTGGAAGTGCCAATGTGTCGCCGCTGTGACGGATCGAAGACGTCTCAATGGAACAATCAACCATGTTGCCTCTTTCACAATATTCTCCAGACTTCACCTTGAACAGAGCGTCGAATGTGTCTCACAGGCCTTAATTTTACCTATTGGCAATGGGCTGAGAGGTGGGAAGGCTGGCAAAATGACGTGGGAAGGCATTGGGGGAACGGACCTGATGTATCTCCGTTGTCATATCATTTTACCAGCAGTGGGAAAGCTGGCATTTGGGTCGCCTGCCAGCAGCCCAAATGAACCACTCAAGTAGCAAAGAAAAGACCTCTCTCTGCTGGCATTTTGCCCACCCAGAGGGGCTCACCAGTGCGTGGAGGTACGGCCCAGTGAAATCACACGGCACTGTCTGTCCTCAGCGACCCTTCTACCCCTGCGAAACCCCACCCTAATTGCTACACCCTGCCCGACTGGCTCCAGCTCAACATACCTATCTTCAGGACAGCACGGTGGCGCAGCGGTAGCACTGCAGTCTCACGGCACCGAGGTCCCAGGTTCGCTCCCGGCTCTGGGTCACTGTCCGTGTGGAGTTTGCACATTCTCCCCGTGTTTGCGTGGGTTTCGCCCCCACAACCTAAAGATGTGCAAGGTAGGTGGATTGAACACGTTAAATTGCCCCTTAAATTGGAAAAAATAAATTGGGTACTCTAAATTTAAAAAAAACATACCTATCTTCGAAGGTGCTCTATCATCACACTCATCCTCAAGGTGCAACCCTGGCAATGGCCACCGCAAATGGTGGCACTACTGAGACTGCTGAACTGCCAGTCCTCTGAGCCAGCGGCATCAGGTCTGCCACCCTCAACAGGCCTGACAGGGGCCACCTAAGTGGATGCCCTAATTGGATTCTGTGGTCAAGGAGGGTTCGTCTTCTGCCTTCGACCCTAGCACTTCAGCTCCATCGCAAAATTCAACAGGAAATTAATTATCATAAAAATGACACATTATTAGGAAAATAAACCAACCAGCCTGTTCCTTTATTTGAGGTGAGTTACTTGCCGTGGGATTCCTAGCCTTTGACCTGCCCTGGTAACCACAGTATTAATATGGCTAGTCCAGTTCAGTTTCTGATCAATGGTAACCCCCAGGATGTTGATAGTGGGGGATTCAGAGATGGTAAAGCCATTGAATGTCAAGGGGCAGTGGTTAGACGCTCTCGTAGGAGATGGTCATTGCCTGGCACTTGTGTAGCTCGAAAGTAACTTGCCACTTGTCAGCCCAAGCCTGGATATTGTCCAGGTCTTGCTGCATTTGGATAGGGACTGCTCCATTATCTGAGGAGTCGCGAATGGTGCTGCTCATTGTGCAGACATCCGCAAACATCCCCACTTCTGACCTTATGATGGAAGGAAGGTCTTTGATGGAGCAGCTGTAGATGGTTGGGCCTAGGACACTACCCCGAGGAACTCTTGCAGTGATGGCCTGGAGCTGAGATGATGGACCTCCAACCACCACAACCATCTTCATTTGTGCCAGGTATGACTCCAACCAGTGGAGAGTTGTTCCCCAGATTCCAAGGACTTTGCATTGAACAGAGATGTACCTACTGGTATATTGTGTGTGCATCTGTGTGCAGGTTTATATCTATGTGACTATTTCCTTATTATTTGAGTTTAGGTCCACAGCAATGTGGTTGACTGTTCCCTGCCCTGTGAAATGGCCAAGTGAGCCATTCAGTTCAAAGGCAATTAGGGATGGGCAACAAATGCTGGCCTTACCAGTGAAACTCACATCCCGGGAAAGAATAAAGAAAAGAAGAATCTGTGTCTGTCATTATTTTCCGTATATTTGTGTTCTGTGCAACTTGGTGGGGAACATGCAGCTGGTGGCACTCGCATGAGTCTGCTGGCCTCGTCCTTCTCATTGTTAGAGGTCACAGACTTGGAGAGTGATGTTGAAGGAGGCTTGTTGTATGAATATTTAGTGAGGGGGGGGAGAGAGACATGCTGCAGTGCATCTTGGCGATGGTGCACACGGCTGCCACGGGTGCGTCGGTGGTGGAGGGAGTGAATGTTGATTTAAGGTGGTGGAAGGGGTGTCGATCTAGTGGGGCTGCTTTGACCAGAATGGTCTCAAGTTCCTGGAGTGTTGTTTGTTGGACAGCCGCCAGGGTACCTGCGTCACCGCCTTTGGGAAAGGCCGACCAAATTAAGGACCAGTCACTCAGGTAGCCAACGGCAGACTTTTGCCAAGATTAGGGACCCAGCCCCCCCCACAAAGGTGAAAATCCCATCCACCCCCCCCCCCCCCCCAAGAGCACCTAGCCATTCAAAGACCCAGGGACCCAGGCCACAGGTGGATGAGGATTGATGGTAGTCACGGGGTGGGGTGGAGGGGAGGGTGAACGCGGTACACGAGCCTTCCCACCTGAGACTTAATCTCAGGGCAGAAGCAAGACGGGGGTGGAGTCCCAGCGTGGGCCACCCAGCACCTGTTTAAATCCCTCACCACCAAACCGGTCTGTGAGAAGTGGGTTAAATTCCTCCATATGTCTACGTATCTTTGAATGTATGTGTGTGTATGTATATATGTGCTTATATATGTTTGTATATATACACATGTGCATATGTATGAGTATGGATATGTGTATGTCTATATCTGTATATGTATATGTGTGTATGTCTGTCTGTATGCATATGTAGATGTGTGTGCAAGTCTATATACATATGTGTATATGTATATGAGTATGTGGATGTGTGTGAATGTCGATATACAAATGTGCATATGCGTGCGTATGTCTATATACATGTGTGTCTGCATAGAACATAGAACATAATCAAATACAGCACAGAACAGGCCCTTCGGCCCACGATGTTGTGCCGAACCTTTGTGCTAGATTAATCATAGATTATCATTGAATTTACAGTGCAGAAGGAGGCCATTCGGCCCATTGAGTCTGCACCAGCTCTTGGAAAGAGCACCCTACCCAAAGTCAACACCTCCACCCAACACTAAGGGCAATTTTGGACACTAAGGGCAATTTATCATGGCGAATCCACCTAACCTGCACATCTTTGGACTGTGGGAGGAAACCGGAGCACCCGGAGGAAACCCACGCAGACACGGGGAGGACGTGCAGACTCCGCACAGCCAGTGACCCAAGCATAATCGAACCTGGGACCCTGGAGCTGTGAAGCAATTGTGCTATCCACAATGCTACCGTGCTGCCCTTAAGAACAAATAAATCTACACTATATCATTTTACCGTAATCCATGTACCTATCCAATAGCTGCTTGAAGGTCCCTAATGTTTCCGACTCAACTACTTCCACAGGCAGTGCATGTCTATATACAGATAGGGACTGGTTTAGCATAGTGGTCTAAACAGCTGGCTTGTAATGCAGAACAATGCCAGCAGCGCGGGTTCAATTCCCGTACCAGCCTCTCTGAACAGGCGCTGGAATGTGGCGGCTAAGGGCTTTTCATAGTAACTTCATTGAAGCCTACTTGTGACAATAAGTGATTATTATTATTATATGAATGTCTATATACATATGTGTGTATATGTCTATATACATATATGTATATATGTGTGTGTGTATGTCCATGTACATGTGTGCATATGTATGTGTGTGTGCATGTCTGTATACATATGTGAATATGTATGTGTGTATGTTGATGTCTATATACATGTGTGTACATGTATAAGTGTGTATGTGCATGTCTGTATACATATGTATATACGTATATGTGTGAGTGCATGTCTATATACATATGTGTATATGGATATGTGTGTGCTTTTTGTCTCCCTCCTTTTTTGAATGAAGGTGTTACATTGGCAGTTTTCCAACTCTCTGGGACTTTTCCACAATTTATGGATTCTTGGAAGATTACTGCCAGTGTATCCATTATCTCTGTAGCTACTTCCTTTAATATCCTGGGATGCAACACATCAGGTCCAGGGGACTTATCGCCCTTTAACATCGCCCTTTAACCCCAGTAGTTTCCCCAGTATTTTTTACCTGGTGATTGTTATTGTTTATATTTCCTCCCCAACTTCTGCCCCTTGATTATTTATAGTAAGAAGTTTTACAACACCAGGTTAAAGTCCAACAGGTTTGTTTGGAATCACTAGCTTTCGGAGCGCAGCTCCTTCCTCAGGTGAATGAAGAGGTGGGTTCCAGAAACACATATAGACAAAGTCAATGATGCAGGTATTACCTGCAAAGACTCGCATTCAAAGTATCGTCTTGCACCATTGGAATTTCTGTCTCCCTCTCCGCCTCCCTCCCCACCTCTCTCTCCGCCTCCCTTACGACTCCCTCTCCGCCTCCCTCTCTCTCCCTGTCTCCCTCTCTCCGTCTCTCTCTCTCCGTCTCGGTCTCTCTCCCTCTCCATCTCTCCCTCTCCGTCTTCCTCTCCTTCTTTGTCTCTCTTCCTCTCTCCCTCTCCGTCTCTCTCCCTCTCATATACACATATGTCTACATACATATGTATATACATATGTGTATATGGATGTCTATATATGTGTATATGTATATGTGTGTGTGCATATCTATATACATGTGTATATGTATATGTGTGTGTGCATGTCTATATACATATGTGTATATGTATATGTGTGTGCATGTCTATATTCATGTGTATATGGATATGTGTGTGTGCATGTCTATATACATATGTGTATATGTATGTGTGTGTGTGTGCATGTCTATATACATATGTGTATATGTATATGTGTGTGTGTGCAAGTCTATATACATATGTGTATATGTATATACATATGTGTATATGGATGTGTGTGTGTGCGCATGTCTATATGGGCAGCACAGTAGCATTGTGGATAGCACAATTGCTTCACAGCTCCAGGGTCCCAGGTTCGATTCCGGCTTGGGTCACTGTCTGTGAGAAGTCTGCACATCCTGCCCGTGTGTGTGCGGGTTTCCTCCGGGTGCTCCGGTTTCCTCCCACAGTCCAAAGATGTGCAGGTTAGTGGATTGACCATGATAAATTGCCCTTAGTGTCCAAAATTGCCCTTAGTGTTGGGTGGGGTAACTGGGTTATGGGGATAGGGTGGAGGTGTTGACCTTGGGTAGGGTTCTCTTTCCAAGAGCCGGTGCAGACCCGAGGGGCCGAATGGCCTCCTCCTGCACTGTAAATTCTGTGATATATACATGTGTGTATATGGATATATGTGTGTGCATGGCTGTACACATGTGTATATGTATATGTGTGTGTGCATGTCTATATACATGTGTATACCTGTGTGTGCATGTCTATATACATGTGTATGTGTGTGCGCACATGTCTATATACATATGTGTATATGTATATGTGTGTGCATGTCTATATACATATGTGGATATGTATATACATATATGTATATGTGTGTGCATTTGTATATACATGTGTATATGGATATGTGGGTGTGCATGTCTATATACGTAAGTGTATATGAATATGTGTGTGCATATCTATATACACGTGCATATGGATATGTGTGTGTGCATGTGTATATATATGTGTGTATATGGATGTGTATGTGCATGTCTATATACATATGTATATGTGTGAGTGCATGTCTATATACATGTGTATATGTATATGCATGTCTATATACATGTGTATATGGATAAGTGTGTGTGTGCATGTCTATATACATGTGTATATGTGTGCATGTCTATATACATGTGTATATGTGTGCATGTCTATATACATGTGTATATGGATATGTGTGTGTGCATGTCTATATACATATGTGTATATGTGTGCATGTCTACATACATGTGTATATGGGTGTGTGCATGTCTATATACATATGAAAAATGAAAGAAAATCGCTTAGTGTCACAAGTAGGGTTCAATGAAGTTACTGTGAAAAGCCCCTAGTCGCCACGTTCCGGCGCCTGTTCGGTGAGGCTGTTACTGGAATTGAACCGTGCTGCTGGCCTGCCTTGGTCTGCTTTCAAAGCCAGCGATTTAGCCCTGTGCTAAACAGCCCCATGTGTATATGTATATGTGTGTATGCATGTCTATATACATATGTGTATATGTGTGTGTGTGTGTCTATATACATGTGTAAATTAATATGTGTGCGCGCATGTCTATATACACATGTATATGTGTGTGCATGTCTACATACATGTGGATATGGAAGTGTGTGCATGTCTATATACATATGTGTATATGTATAGGTGTGCGTGCATGTCTATATACATGTGTATCTGTATAAGTGTGTGTGCATGTCTATATACAAATGTGTATATGGATATGTGTGTGCACATGTCTACATACATGTGGATATGTATATGTGCATGTCTATATACATGTGTATATGTATATGTCTATAAACATGTGTATATGGAAATGTGCGCATGTCCATATACATGTGTATATGTATGTGCGTGTGCGCGCATGTCTATATACATGTGTGCGTGCATGTCTATATATGTGTGTAAATGGATATGTGTGTGCATGCCTTTATGCATGTGTATAAGTATGTGCATATCTATATGCATATGTGTATGTCAATATACGTGTATATGTATATGTGTGTGTGCGCATGTCTATACATATGTGTATGTGGATATGTGGGTGCATGCCTATATACATGTGCATATGTATATGTGTGCATGACTATATACATGTGTATATGTATGTGTGTGTGTGCATGTCTATATACATATGTGTATATGGATGTGTGTGTGCATGTCTATATACATGTGTATATGGATATGTGTGTGCATGCCTATATACGTGTATGTGTGCATGTCTATATACATGTGTGTATGTGTGTGTGTGCATGTCTATATACATATGTGTTTATGTATGTGTGTTTGCATGTCTATATACATATGTAGATATGTATATACATATGTGTATATGTGTGTGCATGTGTATATACATATGTGTATATGGATATGTGTGTATGTCTATATATATATGTGTGTGTGTGTATATGTATATGTGTGTGCATGTCTATATATATATGTGTGTGTGTGTGTATATGTATATGTGTGTGCATGCCTATATACATATGTGTATAGGGATATGTGTGTGTGCATGTCTATATACGCATATGTGTATATGGATGTGTGTGTGCATGTCAAATACATGTGTATATGGATATGTGTGTGTGCATGTCTATATGCATATGTGTATATGATTGCATGTCTATATACGTGTATATGTGTGTGTGCGCATGTCTATATACATGTGTATATGTATGTGTGTATGCATGTCTATATACAGATGTGTATATGTATATGTATGTGTGCATGTCTATATACACGTGTAAATTGATGTGTGTGTGCATGTCTATATACATAGGTGTATATGGCTATGTGTGCATGTCTATATACACATGTGTACGTGTATATGTGTGTGCATGTCCATATACATATGTGTATATGTATAGGTGTGTGTGCATGTCTATATACATGTGTATATGTATATGTGTGCATGTCCATATACAAATGTGTATATGGATATGTGTGCATGCCTATATACATGTGTATATGGATATGTGTGTGTGCATGTCTATATACCTGTGTATATGGATATGGGTGTGCGCATGTCTATACATATGTGTATGTGGATGTGTGTGGATCCCTATATACATGTGTATATGTATATGTGTGTGTGCATGTCTATATACATATGTGTATATGTATATGTGTGTGTGCATGTATATATACATGTGTATATGTATAGGTGTGTGTGCATGTCTATATACAAATGTGTATATGGATATGTGTGTGCGCATGTCTATACATATGTGTATGTGGATGTGTGTGGATGCCTATATACATGTGTATATGGATATGTGTGTGCGCATGTCTATACATATGTGTATGTGGATGTGTGTGGATGCCTATATACATGTGTATATGTATATGTGTGTGTGCGCATGTCTGTATACATATGTGTATATGTATATGTGTGTGTGCATGTCTATATACATGTGTATATGTATATGTGTGCATGTCTATATACAAATGTGTATATGGATATGTGTGCGCATGCCTATATACATGTGTATATGTGTGTGCATGTCTATATACATGTGTATATGGATGTGTGTGTGCGCATGTCTATACATATGTGTATATGGATGTGTGTGGATGCCTATATACATGTGTATATGTATATGTGTGTGTGCATGTCTATATACATATGTGTATATGTATATGTGTGTGTGCATGTCTATATACATATGTGTATATGGATATGTGTGTGCTGGTAAAGCAGCTGTACAGCAGAACAGACTCAGCACACAAAGGGGGGTCAAAGTGGAACAATAGAATCCATCTCAGCATTTACTCTCGAGCTGCTCTTCAATCCCGATAATAACACTCACACCCTCCAGCAATCACAGTTCCAGGTCTGTTCAACCTCACAATCACAGGCACATTGTCGCAAAGCCCTCAGCCCTTTGCAGCACAGAAAGCAGACATCTGCCTCCTTCTACTGCCGTGCTAAGGTGAAGCACTCAAGAAGGCGGAGTGCTTATGGCTGCTTTCAATAGCCCGCCGTCTATTCAGCAAGGACTGGGAGGGGAAATTTAATCCGTCCTTCATCTCAATATCGGTGCATGAACCACAGCCCATTTCCCCCTCCAAACATCTATCTTTTTATACCCCCCATTTACAAATCGAGCCACCACCCTGAACACACACAGCTTTGACCTTCCCTTATACAGTCTCCCTTGTACCGTAACCACACAAGATCATTCCCCTTTCTTTGTTAAACGGAGGCAGGCTCTTAATTACCTTTTGGACCGTCGGAACATGCTGCTGTCAAGGAAATACGGCATAGAAAAATTAGACAGCACTGTCCAGAGAGAGTCAGACATGGTCCCGGAGAGCTGACATTGTGATGGTCGCGATTGTCGGTCTACAGCACCGTGTAGCCACGGACGGGAAAAAAAGCTGTTCCAATTCCCTCGATAGGTTTGCCAGATTATTCCACCAGCATGGGAAGGGGAGGATTTTCTGTGTGAGTGTGTGTGTGAGAGAGAGAGAGAGAGAGAGAGAGAGCGTGTGTCTGTGTACATACGTGTGTGTGAATCTATTGCCACCAGCAGTCTGAGATTGGAAGAGCTGCCACATCGACCCCCACCCACCCCACCCCAGTCCTGCCTCATTGAGAATCTGCACTGGGGCTTCACGTCTGTCAGTCACAAGCTTATGTGAGTGTTCCAGGGGGACACGGTGTTCATTCATTAAGCAGTCAGCTATTCAGCCAGAGTTCAACTGCAAACTCCAGAACAAAATCTCCAGAGACTCAGAGAAGGGGGTGGGTTACAGGGAATGAAAGGAAAGGAAGAAATGAGAGAAAAATGAAAGGAGAGTGACCAGGGAGAGAAAATGAGCGACAGAGGCAAAGAGAGAGAAGTGAGAAGGGGACAAGTAGTGAGGAAAGTGTAGAGGACTAAGCAGCAGTATGGTCTGGGAGTGAGACAGACTCCGGTAGATAACAGGAAGAGAGAGAGAGAGAGGCGGAGAGAGAGAGAGACACAGAGGGAGAGAAAGAGAGAGGGACAGAGAGAGAAACAGAGAAGACAGCGGGAATGACAGAGAGAGAGACAGAGAGGGAGACGGGGAGAGAGGGAGACGGGGAGAGAGGGAGACGGGGAGAGAGGGAGACGGGGAGAGAGGGAGACGGGGAGAGAGGGAGACGGGGAGGAGAGGGAGACGGGGTGGAGAGGGAGACGGGGTGGAGAGGGAGACGGGGTGGAGAGGGAGACGGGGTGGAGAGGGAGACGGGGTGGAGAGGGAGACGGGGTGGAGAGGGAGACGGGGTGGAGAGGGAGACGAGGTGGAGAGGGAGACGAGGTGGAGAGGGAGACGAGGTGGAGAGGGAGACGGGGTGGAGAGGGAAACGGGGTGGAGAGGGAGACGGGGTGGAGAGGGAGACGGGGTGGAGAGGGAGACGGGAAGAGGGGGAGACAGAGAGAGGGAGACAGAGAGAGGGAGACAGAGAGAGGGAGACGGGGGGGGAGAGGGAGACGGGGGGGGAGAGGGAGACGGGGGGAGAGGGAGACGGGGGGGAGAGGGAGACGGGGGGGAGAGGGAGACGGGGGGGGGGAGAGGGAGACGGGAGGGAGAGGGAGATGGGGGGGGAGAGGGAGACGGGGGAGAGGGAGATGGGGGGAGAGGGAGACGGGGGGAGAGGGAGACGGGGGGAGAGGGAGACAGAGAGAGATGGAGAGAGAGAGAGCGACATGGGAGAGAGAGAGAGAGATGGAGAGGGAGAGAGACGGAGAGAGAGAGACGGAGAGGGAGAGCGATGGAACATAGAACATAGAACATAGAAAATACAGCACAGAACAGGCCCTTCGGCCCACGATGTTGTGCCGAACCATTGTCCTAGATTAATCAGAGATTATCATTGAATCTACAGTGCAGAAGGAGGCCATTCGGCCCCCTGAGTCTGCACCAGCTCTTGGAAAGAGCACCCTACCCAAACTCAACACCTCCACCCAACACCAAGGGCAATTTGGACATTAAGGGCAATTTATCATTGTCCAATTCACCTAACCCGCACATCTTTGGACTGTGGGAGGAAACCGGAGCACCCGGAGGAAACCCACGCAGACACGGGGAGGACGTGCAGACTCCGCACAGACAATGACCCAAGCCGAAATCGAACCTGGGACCATGGATCTGTGAAGCAATTGTGCTATCCACAATGCTACCGTGCTGCCCTTAAGAACAAATAAATCTACACTATATCATTTTCCCGTAATCCATGCACCTATCCAACAGCTGCTTGAAGGTCACTAATGTTTCCGACTCAACTACTTCCACAGGCAGTGCATTCCATGCCCCCACTACTCTCTGGGTAAAGAACCTACCTCTGATATCCCTCCTATATCTTCCACCTTTCACCTTAAATTTATGTCCCCTTGTAATGGTGTGTTCCACCTGGGGAAAAAGTCTCTGACTGTCTACTCTATCTATTCCCCTGATCATCTTATAAACCTCTATCAAGTCGCCCCTCATCCTTCTCCGCTCTAATGAGAAAAGGCCTAGCACCCTCAACCTTTCCTCGTAAGACCTACTCTCCATTCCAGGCAACATCCTGGTAAATCTTCTTTGCACCTTTTCCAGAGCTTCCACATCCTTCCTAAAATGAGGCGACCAGAACTGTACACAGTACTCCAAATGTGGCCTTACCAAAGTTTTGTACAGCTGCATCATCACCTCACGGCTCTTAAATTCAATCCCTCTGTTAATGAACGCGAGCACACCATAGGCCTTCTTCACAGCTCTATCCACTTGAGTGGCAACTTTCAAAGATGTATGAACATAGACCCCAAGGTCTCTCTGCTCCTTCACAATGCCAAGAACTCTACCGTTAACCCTGTATTCCGCATTCATATTTGTCCTTCCAAAATGGACAACCTCACACTTTTCAGGGTTAAACTCCATCTGCCACTTCTCAGCCCAGCTCTGCATCCTATCTATGTCTCTTTGCAGCCGACAACAGCCCTCCTTACTATCCACAACTCCACCAATCTTCGTATCGTCTGCAAATTTACTGACCCACCCTTCAACTCCCTCATCCAAGTCATTAATGAAAATCACAAACAGCAGAGGACCCAGAACTGATCCCTGCGGTACACCACTGGTAACTGGGATCCAGGCTGAATATTTGCCATCCACCACCACTCTCTGACTTCTATCGGTTAGCCAGTTCGTTATCCAACTGGCCAAATTTCCCACTATCCCATGCCTCCTTACTTTGTGCAGAAGCCTACCATGGGGAACTTTATCAAATGCCTTACTAAAATCCATGTACACTACATCCACTGCTTTACCTTCATCCACATGCTTGGTCACCTCCTCAAAGAATTCAATAAGATTTGTAAGGCAAGACCTACCCCTCACAAATCCGTGCTGACTATCCCTAATCAAGCAGTGTCTTTCCAGATGCTCAGAAATCCTATCCTTCAGTACCCTTTCCATTACTTTGCCTACCACCGAAGTAAGACTAACTGGCCTGTAATTCCCAGGGTTATCCCTAGTTCCTTTTTTGAACAGGGGCACGACATTCGCCACTCTCCAATCCCCTGGTACCACCCCTGTTGACAGTGAGGACGAAAAGATAATTGCCAACGGCTCTGCAATTTCATCTCTTGCTTCCCATAGAATCCTTGGATATAACCCGTCAGGCCCGGGGGACTTGTCTATCCTCAAGTTTTTCAAAATGCCCAACACATCTTCCTTCCTAACAAGTATTTCCTCGAGCTTACCAATCTGTTTCACACTGTCCTCTCCAACAATATCGCCCCTCTCATTTGTAAATACAGAAGAAAAGTACTCATTCAAGACCTCGCCTATCTCTTCAGACTCAATACACAATCTCCCGCTACTGTCCTTGATCGGACCTACCCTCGCTCTAGTCATTCTCATATTTCTCACATATGTGTAAAAGGCCTTGGGGTTTTCCTTGATCCTACCCGCCAAAGATTGTTCATGCCCTCTCTTAGCTCTCCTAATCCCTTTCTTCAGTTCCCTCCTGGCTATCTTGTATCCCTCCAATGCCCTGTCTGAACCTTGTTTCCTCAGCCTTACATAAGTCACCTTTTTCCTCTTAACAAGACATTCAACCTCTCTTGTCAACCATGGTTCCCTCACTCGACCATCTCTTCCCTGCCTGACAGGGACATACATATCAAGGACACGTAGCACCTGTTCCTTGAACAAGTTCCACATTTCACTTGTGTCCTTCCCTGCCAGCCTATGTTCCCAACTTATGCACTTCAATTCTTGTCTGACAACATCGTATTTACCCTTACCCCAATTGTAAACCTTGCCCTGTTGCACGTACCTATCCCTCTCCATTACTAAAGTGAAAGTCACAGAATTGTGGTCACTATCTCCAAAATGCTCCCCCACTAACAAATCTATCACTTGCCCTGGTTCATTACCCAGTACTAAATCCAATATTGCCCCTCCTCTGGTTGGACAATCTACATACTGTGTTAGAAAAGCTTCCTGGACACACTGCACAAACACCACCCCATCCAAACTATTTGATCTAAAGAGTTTCCACTCAATATTTGGGAAGTTAAAGTCGCCCATGACTACCACCCTATGACTTCTGCACCTTTCCAAAATCTGTTTCCCAATCTGTTCCTCCACATCTCTGCTACTATTGGGGGGCCTATAGAAAACTCCTAACAAGGTGACTGCTCCTTTCCTATTTCTGACTTCAACCCATACTACCTCAATAGGGTGATACTCCTCGAACTGCCTTTCTGCAGCTGTTATACTATCTCTAATTAATAATGCCACCCCCCCACCTCTTTTACCACCCTCCCTAATCTTATTGAAACATCTATAACCAGGGACCTCCAACAACCATTTCTGCCCCTCTTCTATCCAAGTTTCCGTGATGGCCACCACATCGTAGTCCCAAGTACCGATCCATGCCTTAAGTTCACCCACCTTATTCCTGATGCTTCTTGCGTTGAAGTATACACACTTCAACCCATCTCCGTGCCTGCAAATACTCTCCTTTGTCAGTGTTCCCTTCCCCACTGCCTCATTACATGCTTTGGCGTCCTGAATATCGGCTACCTTAGTTGCTGGACTACAAATCCGGTTCCCATTCCCCTGCCAAATTAGTTTAAACCCTCCCGAAGAGTACTAGCAAACCTCCCTCCCAGGATATTGGTGCCCCTCTGGTTCAGATGCAACCCGTCCTGCTTGTACAGGTCCCACCTTCCCCAGAATGCGCTCCAATTATCCAAATACCTGAAGCCCTCCCTCCTACACCATTCCTGCAGCCACGTGTTCAACTGCACTCTCTCCCTATTCCTAGCCTCGCTATCACGTGGCACCGGCAACAAACCAGAGATGACAACTCTGTCTGTCCTGACTTTCAACTTCCAGCCTAACTCCCTAAACTTGTTTATTACCTCCACACCCCTTTTCCTACCTATGTCGTTGGTACCAATGTGCACCACATTGGAGAGGGAGGGGGAGAGAGAGAGACGGAGAGGGAGGGAGAGAGAGAGACGGAGAGGGAGGGAGAGAGAGAGACGGAGAGGGAGGGAGAGAGAGAGACGGAGAGGGAGAGAGAGAGACGGAGAGAGAGAGAGGGAGAGAGACGGAGCGGGAGAGAGACGGAGCGGGAGAGAGACGGAGCGGGAGAGAGACGGAGAGGGAGAGAGACGGAGAGGGAGAGAGACGGAGAGGGAGAGAGACGGAGAGGGAGAGAGACGGAGAGGGAGAGAGACGGAGAGGGAGACGGAGACGGAGAGGGAGGCGGAGACGGAGAGGGAGGCGGAGAGAGAGGCGGAGAGAGAGGCGGGGAGAGAGTGGCGGAGAGAGTGGCGGAGAGAGTGGCGGAGAGAGTGGCGGAGAGAGTGGCGGAGAGAGTGGCGGAGAGGGAGGCGGAGAGGGAGGCGGAGAGGGAGGCGGAGAGGGAGGCGGAGAGGGAGGCGGAGAGGGAGGCGGTGAGGGAGGCGGAGAGGGAGGCGGAGAGGGAGGCGGAGAGGGAGGCGGAGAGGGAGGCGGAGAGGGAGACAGAAATTCCAATGGTGCAAGACGATACTTTGAATGCGAGTGTTTGCAGGTAATACCTGCATCATTGACTTTGTCTATATATGTGTTTCTGGAACCCACCTCTTCATTCACCCGAGGAAGGAGCTGTGCTCCGAAAGCTAGCGATTCCAAACAAACCTGTTGGACTTTAACCTGGTGTTGTAAAACTTCTTACTATAAATAATCAAGGGGCAGAAGTTGGAGTGGAAATATAAACAATAACAATCACCAGGTAAAACATACAGAGGAAACTACTGGCATTAAATGCCGATAAGTCCCCTGGACCTGATGGGTTGCATCCCAGGATATTAAAGGAAGTAGCTACAGAGATAGTGGATACACTGGCAGTAATCTTCCAAGAATCCATAAATTGTGGAAAAGTCCCAGAGAATTGGAAAACTGCCAACGTAACACCTTTATTCAAAAAAGGAGAGAAAAAGCAAGTGACTACAGGCCAGTTAGCTTAACTTCAGTCATTATAGTCCATTATAAAGAATGTAATAGCAGAGCATTTAGAAATACATAATATAATCAAGCAAGGTCAGCATGGCTTCATGAGGGCAAATCATGCCTGACATATTTATCACAATTCTCGAAGGTGGTAATAAGCAGAATAGAGGAAGGGGAACCAGTAGATGTAATATACTTGGATTTCTAAAAAGCATTTGATAAAAGTGTCACACGAAAGGCTTCTTAATGAGATAAGACCCTCATGGTGTTGGAGGTAGAATATTAGCATGGATAGAGGATTGGCTAGCTGATAGAAGACAAGAGTTGGGATAAGAGGAGCTTTTTCAGGATGGCAACCTGTAACTAGCGGAGTGCCACAGGGATCCGTGCTGGGACCGCAATTATTCACAATATGATGACTTGGACGAGGGAAGTGAATGCTCTATTGCTAAGTTTGCGGATGACACAGAAATAGGTGGGAAGGCAAGTGAGGATTATGCAAAGAGTCTACAGAGGGATACAGACAGGTTGAGTGAGTGGGCAAAAACTTGGCAGATGGAATATAATGTAGGAAAATGTGAAGTTATGCACTTTGGTAAGGAGCTGAATATTATTTAAATGGAGAGAGATGGCAGAAAACTGCAGCCCAGAAGGATCTGGAGATTCTCGAGAATAAATCACAAAAAGCTAGCATGCAAGTCAACAGGTAATAGGGAAGGCAAATGGATGATTGCCCTTTATTTCAAAGGGAATGACGTATGGCAATAGGAAAGTTCTGCTAAAACTATACAAGGCACTAGTTAGACCACATCTAGAAACCTGTGAACAGATTTGGTCTCCTTATCGAAGGAAATACATACCGGCATTGGAGTCAGTCCAGAGAAGGTTCACTCGGTTAATCCCGGGCATGGAGGGGTTTCCTTATGAGGAGAGGTTGAGTCGGTTGGGCCTGTGCTCATTGGAGTTTAGAAGAATGAGAGGCGACCTTATTGAGACATATCGGGTTCTCAGGGGGTTTGACAGGGTCGATGCTGAGAGGTTGTTTCCCCTTGTGGGAAAGTCTGGGACCAGAGGGCAGAATCTCAGAGTAAGGGGGTCTCCCATTTCAGACAGAGATGAGGAGGAATTTCTTCTCTCAGAGGGCAGTGAATCTGTGGAATTCGTTACCGCAGAGAGCTGCAGAGGCCGGGTCATTAAGTATGTTCAAGGCTGAGATGGAGTTTTAATCAGTGAGGGAATTGAGGGTTATGGGGATAAGGCGGGAAAGTGGAAACCCTGATCTCATCGAATGGCGGAGCAGACTCGCTGGGCCGAGTGGCCTACCTCTGCTCCTACGTCCTATGGTCCTTTGGTCTGGACCCTTGAGGTTCAGTGTCACCGGCGGCTGAAGCAGATGGGACGGGCGGGCAGCTGCACCTCAAAGGTGGAAAGAAGGCACCTTGACAATGCCTGGGATGAGTGACGTTAGCCGTGTACATTGTGCGAGACATCCTCATTCCCTGCTCCTGGTTCTTATGGTCAGATACAGGCTTGACTGATGTGGTCAGGCACTGTGAAGGGATGTCATCAATGTGCTGGGACCCTTGCATAACGAACACGGAGGATGGCTTGGACTGAGCCCCTGTCTTTATCTTGTGTGGGAATCAGGAAGTACAGGGACACAGCTCATCAGGACAAGGAGCCATAGAAAGGGTAAAATCAGTGGGAGTTTATTTACAGAGGTGAATGGTATGTCCAAGTGTTTAACACCCGTGCCCACGCTGTACAACTAGAGCTTCTTAGCCTTTCTAACCCTGCCGTTACATCTAGGTTAGTCCCCAACATCCACAGCAGAGGTGGAGGCCTGCGGCCTGTCACATCCAGTTGCCTGTGATGACCTTGGCGGGCGCCCTCGGGAGGCTAACACCTGGTGCGGTCCCTGCTTTCTGGGCCCTGCAGTGTGGCAGTGGCACCCTCCTCGACCTGTGGGTCTGGAGCTGAAGTGGTGACAGAAAGAGGGGATTCGCATGGGCGGGACACTCCTCCCTGTGAGTGCCCGAGGGCCCTGGGCTTCTTCCTGGGGATAGAGAGGCAGGTGGAATGAGCTTGAGAAGCCCCGTCATCCTCTGGCATTGGCACTGATGGAAGTGCCTGCACCATGGAGTGTATGTCCTGAAGCAGTGCTGGACAAACGTCTTGCAGCAAGGTCCTCACAGCCGCCCCCACCCTAGCTATGCTGACCTTGGACTCCTCGCATGCAACCTTGAAAATCAGAGGAGTGCACCAGACATCCCTTCCCGATTTTCCCACGTTTGCCTTTGGAACGCCAGGAACTGAGGCATGACTGAGTCCAGGGGCTCATCGTTTGACTGGGACTCAGCAAATTCCTGGCTTCCAGCAATCTGAAGAGTGCCGGAACCCTGGGAGGTGCCTGCCTCGGCCTGCTATGGCTCAGAGTGCTAACCCCGAGCCCACTCTACAACGAGGTCCCACCGAGGCGTGTGTCTCTGCTCTGGTGGAGGGTGTGGCTGAGCGCCGCGATGGTTCTTCTATTTCGTGTGCCCGTTCCTCTGTGCTGCTGTTAGGGTTGGAGGACCTGGCTGGTTGTCTCCCTCAGCTGCCTGCAGGATGTGCCTGCGACAGAGAGGAGGGGTGACCAGTGCATGGCCGGGGAAGGAGAAATAGGAGACATGGATCAGTCTTGTTGCCTGATGGATGTTGCATTGTTGGACCTTCACTTGGTTTATTGGTGCCAACATCAGGACAGGAGTGGTCCACAGCCTCACCGTCCACCTAAATGGTTTTCTCCTCAAAGTCTGTGAGGACCTTCAGCTCTGGCACCCCTCCACCCATCCAGGATCTCTCCCTCTTGGCGTGCGCCAACCTTTCCTGCATGAAGGCAGATGGGGAGAGTATCAGCAGGATGCGTGCCAGGGCAGATGATAAGGATGCCTGGCATGTGTAGATCAGCAAGGTGGTGAGGACACGGCCTAAGAGGGAGATGAAGGTGCGCGTGTGGGAGAGCGAGTGCTGGTGTCCCTCGAGCTGGCAGTGAGTGAGGTCCCTGTGGATGTGTGAGGAGTGCGCGAGTTGAGAGCAATGAGAAGAGTGAGTTAGCCTGGCAGATCATTCAGCCCCTTCCTTCACTGATGGTTGTCCTCTTCTTCAGGGCGTGGTCACTGATCACCGCCCCCCTCCATGCTGGGTTGGGGCCTCCACAGCGTTGAGCAGTCTCTCCAGGGAGTTGTGTGAAAACCTGGGGGGGGGGGGGGGGTGATGACTTCTTGGCAGCCTTCACTTCCTGGCAACCTGCAAAGTGTGGATGCTGTGGCGGCCTCTAAACGATGCGCCCTGATGATGGGTGTGCCGGGTGAATCAGTGGCTGCCCGCCAGCAACATGGGGTGCAACATGGGCATGAAAAGTTTTGGCACTAAGTGCCGCACTAACCAACGTGAAAAGTCATCATTGCCATCGGCACACTCAACACGGCTTTCCCTACCGACTTCAGCCTTTGCCGATATCCAGGAAAATCCCAGACAGAAACACAGAAACTTGGAAAGAGAGAGAGACACACACACACACACAGACACACACACACACACACAGGCAGGGGACACAGAGAGAGACACACACACACACACACACACACACAGACAGGGGACACACACACACACACACACAGACAAGGGACACAGAGAGACACACACACACAGACAGGGGACACACACACACACACACACACAGACAGGGGACACAGAGAGAGAGACACATACACACACAGACAGGGGACACAGAGAGACACACACACACACACACACACACACACATAGAGGACACAGAGACACACACACACACACAGGGGACACAGAGCGACACACACACACAGACAGGGGACACAATGAGACGCACACACACACAGACAGGAGACACAGAGAGACGCACACACAGGGGACACAGAGAGACACACACACACACACACACAGGGGACACAGAGAGACACACACACACACACACACACACAGACACACACACACACACAGGGGACACAGAGCGACACACACACACAGACAGGGGACACAGAGAGACGCACACACACACACACACAGGGGACACAGAGAGACACACACACACACACACACAGACACACACACACACAGGGGACACAGAGCGACACACACACACAGACAGGAGACACAGAGAGACGCACACACAGGGGACACAGAGAGACACACACACACACACACACGGGACACAGAGAGAGACACACACACACACACACACAGGGGACACAGAGAGACACACACACACACACACACACACACAGACAGGGGACACAGAGAGACACACACACACACAGACAAGGGACACAGAGAGACACACACACACACACACACACACACACAGGGGACACAGAGAGACACACACACACACACACACACACAGGGGACACACACACACACACAGACAAGGGACACAGAGAGACACACACACACACACACACACACACACACAGGGGACACAGAGAGACACACACACACACACACACACACAGGGGACACAGAGAGACACGCACACACACAGAGGGGACACAGAGAGACGCACACACACACACACACACACACACAGACAGGGGACACAGAGAGACACACACACACACACACACACACAGGGGACACAGAGAGACACACACACACACAGACAAGGGACACAGAGAGACACACACACACACACACACACACACACACACACAGGGGACACAGAGAGACACACACACACACACACACACACAGGGGACACAGAGAGACACGCACACACACACAGGGGACACAGAGAGACACACACACACACACACACACACACACACAGGGGACACAGAGAGACACACACACACACACACACACAGGGGACACAGAGAGACACGCACACACACACAGGGGACACAGAGAGACACACACACACACAGACAAGGGACACAGAGAGGCACACACACACACACACACACACACACAGGGGACACAGAGAGACACACACACACACACACACACACAGGGGACACAGAGAGACACGCACACACACACAGGGGACACAGAGAGACGCACACACACACACACACACACACACACACACACACACACACACACACAGGGGACACAGAGAGACACACACACACACACACACACACGGGCCTGTGCCGTGGGGGACTCTTTCCCTCCGCGCTGGCCGGTGTAACGGTCCGCCATGGCCGGCGCAGAGAAGAGCCCCCTGCGCACGCACTGGGATGATGCCAGCAGATGCTGCCGCTCCCGCGCATGGGCCAACTCGCTTCGGCTGGCGGAGACCCTTCCACGCCGGCTGGCGCGGCGCCAACCCCGCCGGTGCCGGCCTAGCCCCTGAAGGTGCGGAGGATTCCGCACCTTCCGGGCGGCCCGACGCCGGAGTGGTTCACGCCACTCCTCGGCGCCGGGACCGCCCGCCCCGCCGGGTAGGGGAGAATTCCGCCCCCGATGTCTTCTTCTTCGATGAGTGCTTGTCCAGCCCTCAACCCCACAGCGTTACCACCTTTACACGAACGGTGCAGTGTTGCAGAACTGTGCTACCCACTCTACCTGCTTGTTGGATTTGCTCACACTTAACCTGTCACTACCTTGACCTGACTGCTCTATGCACCATGCCATACAGACCCGGGATGCGCAACAACAACCTCCATTCATTTATGCAGTAAAAGATCCGAAGATCCTTCATAGCAGCAATTATCAAACAGATAAGGAGATATTAGGGCACACAACCCAAAGAGATGGGTTTTAAGGAGCATCTTAAAAGGAAGGGGGAGAAAAAGGAAGGGAGAGAGAGAGAGAGTGCGAGAGGTGGAGAATTTGAGAGAGAGAATTCCAGATCTTCGGCTTGAGGTGGCTAAGGGGTTTGAAAGTAGGAATGACATTTTTGTTTTTAAGTAGTAATTGCCAAACCAGAGAACAAAGAATGTTCAACGGATAGAGGCCAAAGTCAAAGCACAAGAATTCAAGAATGCTAACCCAAGGGCAGCACGGTAGCACAGTGGTTAGCACTGTTGCTTCACAGCTCCAGGGTCCCAGGTTCGATTCCCCGCTGGGTCACTGTCTGTGCGGAGTCTGCACATCCTCCCCGTGTGTGCGTGGGTTTCCTCCGGGTGCTCCGGTTTCCTCCCACAGTCCAAAGATGTGCGGGTTAGGTGGATTGGCCATGCTAAATTGCCCCTTAGTGTCCGAAAAAGGTTAAGTGGGGGTTACTGGGTTATGGGGATAGGGTAGCTACGTGGGCTTAAGTAGGGTGCTCTTTCTAAGGGCCGGTGCAGACTCGATGGGCCGAATGGCCTCCAGCACACTGGGCTAAATCACTGGCTTTTAAAGCAGACCGAGGCAGGCCAGCAGCACGGTTCAATTCCCGTACCAGCCTCCCCGAACAGGCGCCGGAATGTGGCGACTAGGGGCTTTTCACAGTAACTTCATTTGAAGCCTACTTGTGACAATAAGCGATTTTCATTTTCATTTCAAATTCTATGATTCCATGAACCCGGAATTAGTCAATCTCTTCAGGGCAGAGGAGGGCGATGAGGGGAAAACTATCTGAAATTCTTTCCTCGCGCTTACTCTTTAAGATATTGTTGACACACGCCCTTCTTCAAGTATCCCGGAGATTAACGCCACCTCCGATTCTCAGATCCCGTTCCCGTTTGTCAATTTTCAAGGTTGGGGCAAATTTATTTTAAGCTTCATATTTCGATGTGGCAGCTTTGCCAATGCCCAGTGTGTCAACGAGACAGGTTGTGTTTGAGCGGATTGAAAGATTTATCTCCCTACCCTGTCATCTCCTTTATTGATTCATTCTTTTCAAAGTCATTTAAAAAAAAAGTCAATTAATTATAGAGAATATTCCAGAGCTTTGCTGTATCCATCAGCTATGAAATGTCAGAAACCTGCAAAACTGGGAGTTAGGGAATGTTTGTGTGTGAGGTGGAGGTGAGGGAGTGTCGGCAGAGGGAGAGTCAGGGGTATAAGGGTCGGGGGGAATGAGTCGCGTGGTGGGGGGGGGGATTGAGAGGGTCGGGGGAGGGGATTGAGAGGGTCGGGGGAGGGGATTGAGAGGGTCGGGGGAGGGGATTGAGAGGGTCGGGGGAGGGGATCGAGAGTGTCGGGGGAGGGGATTGAGAGAGTCGGGGAGGGGATTGAGAGGGTCGGGGGAGGGGATTGAGAGGGTCGGGGGAGGGGATTGAGAGGGTCGGGGGAGGGGATTGAGAGGGTCGGGGGAGGGGATCAAGAGGGTCGGGGGAGGGGATTGAGAGAGTCGGGGGAGGGGATTGAGAGGGTCGGGGGAGGGGATTGAGAGGGTCGGGGAGGGGATTGAGAGGGTCGGGGAGGGGATTGAGAGGGTCGGGGGAGGGGATTGAGAGGGTCGGGGGAGGGGGGATTGAAAGGGTCGGGGGAGGGGATTGAGAGGGTCGGGGGAGGGGATTGAGAGGGTCGGGGGAAGGGGGATTGAGAGGGTCGGGGGAGGGGATTGAGAGGGTCGGGGGAGGGGATTGAGAGGGTCGGGGGAGGGGATCAAGAGGGTCGGGGGAGGGGATCGAGAGGGTCGGAGGAGGGGAATGAGAGGGTCGGGGGAGGGGGGATTGAGAGGGTCGGGGGAGGGGGGATTGAGAGGGTCGGGGAGGGGATTGAGAGGGTCGGGGGAGGGGATTGAGAGGGTCGGGGGAGGGGATTGAGAGGGTCGGGGGAGGGGATTGAGAGGGTCGGGGGAGGGGATTGAGAGGGTCGGGGGAGGGTATTGAGAGGGTCAGGGGAGGGGATTGAGAGGGTCGGGGGAGGGGATTGAGAGGGTCGGGGGAGGGGACTGAGAGGGTCGGGGGAGGGGATTGAGAGGGTCGGGGGAGGGGACTGAGAGGGTCGGGGGAGGGGATTGAGAGTGTCGGGGGAGGGGATTAAGAGGGTCGGGGGAGGGGATTAAGAGGGTCGGGGTGGGGATTGACAGGGTCAGGGGGAAATGAGAGGGTCGGGGAGGGCATTGAGATGGTCGGGGGAGGGGATTGAGAGGATCGGGGGAGGGGATTGAGAGGATCGGGGGAGGGGATTGAGAGGATCGGGGGAGGGGATTGAGAGGATCGGGGGAGGGGATTGAGAGGATCGGGGGAGGGGATTGAGAGGGTCAGGGGAGGGGATTGAGAGGGTCAGGGGAGGGGATTGAGAGGGTCAGGGGAGGGGATTGAGAGGGTCAGGGGAGGGGATTGAGAGGGTCAGGGGAGGGAATTGAGAGGGCCGAGGGAGGGGATCAAGAGGGTCGAGGGAGGGGATCAAGAGGGTCGGGGGAGGGGATTGAGAGGGTCGGGGAGGGGATTGAGGGTCGGGGAATACAGCACAAAGAAAAGGTCAGGGATGTGGAGGCCCTTCGATTTAACATTCCTGTAGATGTAGCTGATGACAAGACTGCTCCCTGAATAAAAATCAAGACCCTGGTGTCTTCTTTCAACAAAAAGCCAGTTTAGGTTCGGGTTCAGGTTCGGATTGTGTGGGTTCAGTGGGGAGCACTCTCCGTGTGAGAAGATTGTGGGTCCCAGTCCTGCCTCAGACACTCGAGAGCATAATCCATGCTGACACGGGGAGTGCAGCGATGAGGGAGCGCTGCACTTTGGGAGGTGAGGTTTTCCGGATGAGGCGATAAGCTCAGAGCCACTCAGCTGGACTTTAAGCCTCTCTTGGCACTATTTTGAAGTAGGGCGACAGAGTTCACGGCGATATTTATTTATTCCTCAAAGCGCAGCAGTTGCCTCATTGTGATCACATTGCTGTCAGTGGGATCTTGCTCTGCACAGAGTTGCTGCTGTAGTGGCGACACTTCCAAAAGCGCTGCGAAACGTGAAGTTGTGAAAGGGGTTAAAATATAAGAACATAAGAACTGCGAGCAGGAGTAGGCCATCTGGCCCCTCGAGCCTCCTCCACCATTCAATGAGATCATGGCTGATCTTTTGTGGACACAGCTCCACTTTTTGGCCCGAACACCATAACCCTTAATCCCTTTATTCTTCAAAAAACTATCTATCTTTATCTTAAAAACATTTAATTAAGGAGCCTCAACTGCTTCACTGGGCAAGGAATTCCATAGATTCACAACCCTTTGGGTGAAGAAGTTCCTCCTAAACTCAGTCCTAAATCTACTTCCCCTTATTTTGAGGCTATGCCCCCTAGTTCTGCTTTCACCCGCCAGTGGAAACAACCTGCCCGCATCTATCCTATCTATTCCCTTCATAGTTTTATATGTTTCTATAAGATCCCCCCCGCATCCTTCTAAATTCCAACGAGTACAGTCCCAGTCTACTCAACCTCTCCTCGTAATCCAACCCCTTCAGCTCTGGGATTAACCTAGTGAATCTCCTCTGGTTATATGAAGGGGAGGAGGAGGAAACAGGGTCACTCTCAATTTCTCTCTCACACACACACACACACACTGTAGATGGAATTTAATGGAGGTCGTGAGGGTTCACCCCACTCACTGGTGGGAAACCTCTCCAAGGAACTCCCAATGTTATTTTCGCAGTCAGGTATTTGGGCCGCAATGGGACCCCCCCACGGTCGCCAATGGGGTAGAAATCCTGCCCCCCCCCCCCGCAGAGAGCTACTGGCCAGTAATTCAGTGAGAGCTCCACCAGGGTCACCGCTAGATCCCTGGGGACAGAGAAGTGTGAGCATGGTGGGATCGTGAGGAGGGGGAGAGTGAGGGGTTTGGGGGTGCATTGATGAAGGGCTGTCAATGGCTAACACCTTCTCAATGCTGTTTCCCTCAATCAGGCACCGTGACTTTGAAAGAGGGGATTTCACGCCCCCCCACCCCACCCCACCCTCCCTTGGAGGCCGCTGGCAAACATAGCAGGGTTTTCTGGGTGGTCTTCGGGAAGCACGGGAGACCCGCACGGGAGAATCTCTCAGCCACCACAAATCCCCATCATCTGGTCTAAAATGATCCTTAAAGTGGATCAATAATAAGCCCAATCAGTCAGTGGGCACAATCCTCGAGTCGACCCATCACCCACAGCAGCGTAAATTAAATCAGCAAAATACCGCGGATGCTGGAATCTGAAACAAGAACAGAGGAGGCTGGGAAAACAGAGAGAAATAGAGTTAATGGGCTGGATTCTCCAAACATGGGGCTATGTCAAAAAGCTGGTGTTTCTTTAAGAAAGACCAGAGTGATTCTCCTACCTGCAGGGGGCTGGCAGGGCCCCGGAGAGCTTCTCGCAGCTCTGGCTGCGGATACGGGGCCCCGCACTTCCAGTCGGGAGTCCGCGCAAGCGCATGGGGCAGCCGCCGCAGGCAGACATGGCGGGCACGCACCGCAGGCCGGGCTGGAAGAAGTAGGTCCCCCCCGCCCCGGGATCGCACGCGCCCGCGGATCGGTGCCGCCCGATCGCTTGTCTGGCCGTCCATGAGGCCCCATGGTGAAGCATCACCCGCGTCCCACCAGGGCAGCCGCGGACTGAGTCTGCAGCCACCATCCAAGGTTCTCGACGGCTGATACGTGGTTAGAGCTTGGCCAGTTACCCTTGAATCGCGCGGGGGGGGCGTCTTTCAATGCCCCCTACCCGCACCAGTAGACCAAGGGACCGGAGAATCGCGGGAGCGGCGCCAACCACGATTCCTGCGCAAACGCCCATTCTCCGCCCCCGCACCAAATGCGATTTTGGCACCGAGGTTCGGAGAATCCAGTCCAATGTTTCCAGTCCGCTTGGCTCTTCAACTGAAGACAGGGAGAATGTATTGGATATTAAACTGTCGCTGGGAGAGGTTGCCACAAGATGTCGCAACCTTCAGAACAAAAGACTTCATGGCCTGGTTTTGGGGGAAGAGGGGGCTATTGTATTGAGACAATAAATGTCTGGGATACTTTTTAGATGGAGGTGTCTAAAGTTGTTGAAGTCAATGTTGAGTCCTGAGGATTGCAAAGTGCCAAACTGGAAGCTTGCCTCAGGCTTCACTGGAGCATTGGAGTAGGCCAAGGATGGACATGTGGGCATGAGAACGAGGTGCTGAGTTAAAATGGCGAGCAACAGGAAGGTTGGGGCCATGCTTGCTGACTGAAAGAAGGTGTTCCGCAAAGAGGTCGCCCAGTCTGCGTTTAGTCTTCCCAACGTAGAGGAGACCCACATTGGGAGCACAGAATACAATAGACCAGATTGAAACGGGAGCAAGATTTGCCAAAAAGTGATCACGCCCATTGAGGGCGGAATTCCCCTTGCAACGTCTCGCGAGATTGGGTTGAATCTCACACGGCACGGTGAGCCGGGTGGATCCCGGGAGCGGGGTCTTCCGGCCATGCCGCGCCGCGGGCCAGCTGCTTTCGAGCGCAGTGTGGCCAGGAGATCGCGGCCGAAGTCTCACGAGATCGCGTTAGAACTCGCAAGGCTTTACGAGCCGGATAGACCCCAGGAGCGGGGTCTCACAGCTTTTAACGGCCACACTGCGCCGCGGCGAGCTGCTTTTCGGGCCCAGCGTGGCCATTCGATCGCGCCCTATATCTCATTTCAGTTACATATTTACATGAACCTTTGATGAATAAAATGGATTTGTTTCCTCACAAAGATCAGACAATTGTGCCCGTCAAAGGCACCATGGGGTGCGAGTTAATAACTAATAAAAATGGAAATGTTGACATAGCAATCAAATACCTGGGGATCCAGTCACTTGGGACTGGGGCACTCGGGAAACTACCCAGAGGCCTGGCTCTGACCAAACACTTGGGGCCCTATTTATGTTTATAATCCCGAAGGACCAGGTAACTATACAAAGTCTGCTGACTCTCGGTCTCTGTGTATAGGCCGAGGGATCGTAGACAATTGACCAAGACCGCGAGGATAACCAGGCGTGGATTATAACCAGACAAACTCATTGGACTGGCAATCATGGATGATCAACTGACTTAGTGACTAGTACTTGTCACAGAAATCACTGTTAAAGCTGGGGGTGGGGGGGGGGGTGGGGGGGGTGGGGGGGGGTGGGGGGGGGGGGGGTGGGGGGGGGGGGGGGGGGGATTAAAACCAGATCCACAAATGTCTCCATTTGAATCCACAGCCACGCCACATCTCATTGCTCCGGATCTCAGGTGTCGTCATATCATATTTTAATCTTGGATTTGATGGTAGCATGTTAACCCCTGTATAAGGTTACAGCATTATCACCCCTGTTAACCCTGTCAGCATGTTAACCCCAGTGTAAGGTACACAAGCTTGCCACCCTCACATTGATTCTGTATACACCTCCCGCTGCCTCAGGAAGGCGGGCAGCATCATCCCTCCCACCCAGGCTTTGCCCTCTTCCAGACCCTTCCATCAGGCAGAAGGTACAGAAGTCTGAAGATCCGCACGTCCAGACGTAGGAACAGCTTCTTCCCCACAGCTTCTAGACTCCTCAACGACTCCCCCTCGGACTGATCTGGTCCCTGTAAGAACACTATTCACGACGCCCTATGCAGCTCTTGCTCATGTATTTGCTTTGTTTGTCCCCTTGTTCCGCACTGTAACCAATCACTGTTTGTCGATGTACCATTTGTCAATGTTCTCTGTTGATTATTCTTTTTGTCTACTACGTACGTACTGTGTACGTTCCCTCAGCCGCAGAAAAATACTTCTCACTGTACCTCGGTGCATGTGACAATAAATCAAATCAAATCATTGTACCTCTCCCCTGCGCCAGCTCCCCACATCAGCCCCGCAACCCCCCATACCCAAGGCTCATTTACTCTCAGGATATTGCTGCAGTAATAGCATCACAAAAGGTGTGTGTGTGCGTGTGCTAAGTATAAGTACGCATCAAGGACACAGGATGCAGCAGCTGCTGCCAGGGTAAGGGCTGTCCAGGCCCAGAAAACAACCTTCCCTGTAAAATTAAATCTGTGGCAACTAAAACAGACACTGGTCTCCAAACAGTAATTCAATTCTGTAATTCAGATGGTGGTCACAAGTCACTGACAATGTAGTTTATGATATCACCTAAACCACTCCATCAGATTACAAAGCCTGAGTATCTATTGTTAAATCTGTAAACCATCGGAGTCCTTCGATTAGATTCTAGCCCGTAACTCAGTCCCCAATATCCACTATTAACAACAGAAATCACCCAACTCTTAGCCGAGATCCTGCTGGTAACTGACTCCAGACCAACCCTTAATCTACATACACATGTGCAAACATCTGAACCGCTCGTTTAGATTCCAGGATGTAACCCACTCCCAGATAGTCACAATTTTACATCGGGATAATCCGTGATTAGATTCCAGCCGATGTCTAAATTCTGGATATCAATCATTTGATATTACATAGAAATCACAGCACAGAAACCAGTCATTTGGCTCAACTGATCGATAGATTTCTGTGAATAGGTAGATTTCTAGACTCTAAAGGTGTCAAGGGGTATGGGGAGAATGCTGGAGTGTGAGAGAGAGGATCAGCCATGGTCATAATGAATGAGACAGCAGGCTCGAAGGGCCGAATGGCCTCCTGCTCCTATTTTTCTATGTTTCCATGTCAATGTCTGTGTGTTGAATTCTCCAGCCACCGCTCCCCCAACACCACCACAGAGGGGAAAGCTAACTAATGGCTGCCAGTGGAATCTTGCTGTCCCGCCAAAGTCTGTGCCGACTTACATTCCCCGCCCCTACGCACAAACCCCACGGGTAGATTTTCCAATCCCAACCACTGTGCGATTCGTCGCGGACGGGACGGAAAATTGACAGACCATTTTCAGAGGGATGATGCAGACTCAATGGGCCGAATGGCCTTCCTCTGCACTGCAGGGATTCTATGATTTAAAGGTCTGCGGACCTCAGGCGGGAATTTCTGGCCTTGGGGCAGGCGCGATCGGACATTCCTGCCCCGTGTGCTTACCTCTGTGCTCAAGGTAATCTTTAAGGGCCTCACTCCAATTAAAACTCTCTAACACCCAACGTGCAAGTCTCTGATCTCTCACCCTGCTGCAATTTGAGGGCTTTGACTCCTGATCCTTACCCTGTCAGCGAGTCAAGTACTGATCAAAGCCCTATACCCATATCCCCTCTTTGAACCTAGTTCGTGAAAACTACAACTCAAAAGAGGCACGCCAGCTCTTCCAGTTCATGAAGATATGCTGGAACATCGGTGTTGAGATGACAACCCACCCAAGGCCCTGATCACCATGAATAACATATTCGCCAACTTCTCGGTAGCAGGTCAAACCCGTCTTTGTTCCCACTGCACCAATGTGCGGCTGCAAGGTCGGTTTTCATTTTTGGTGCACATGCTTCAGCCTTTTATAAAAATCAACTGGAACAGGCATGGTATCCAAAACTTATCCATGGAAAACTGACAAAAATCATTTCCATTTCTTCTTAAATCTACTGGTTTGCATTTCCACAATCCAACCGAAGAGAACATTGGATACAAGGCACAGAAACGTCATTCAGCCCAGGCGGTCCATGCCATTGTTAATGCTCTACTCAAGGCTCCTTACATCATTCCTCATCCAACACTTTTCAGCATAAACCTCCCCCCCCCCCTCCCCACACAGACTCTGCTCCCTCACATACCGGTCTTGCTCCCCTCCTCCTTAAATGCCCGTACCAGCCTTCTCGAACAAGCGCCGGAATGTGGCGACTAGGGGCTTTTCATAGTAACTTCATTTGAAGCCTAGTTGTGACAATAACTGATTTTCATTTCATTTCATGCATCTATACTTTTAATTTCTGTGGTAGCAAGTTCCACCTTGCCACCACTCTTTTAGATATTAGAAATGTCTTCTAAAATTCTAATTTGGGTTTTTAGGTGACTAATAATAATCTTTATTAATGTCACAAGTAGGCTTACATTAACACTGCAATGAAGTTACTGCGAAAGTCCCCTAGTCGCTACATTCCGGCGCCTGTTCGGATACAAAGGGAGAATTCAGAATGTCCAATTCACCTAACAGCACATCTTTCGGGACTTGTGGGAGGAAACCGGAGCGCCCGGAGGAACCCCACGCTGACACGGGGAGAACGTGCAGACTCCGCACAGTGACCCAAGCCGGGAATCAAACCCAGGTCCCTGGCGCTGTGAAGCAGCAGTGCTAACCACTGTGCTACCGTGCCGCCCTATCTTATATAAATGCGCTCTAGTTGTGCTCTCACCACAAATGGAAACATTCTGCGTGGGATTTTCCAGCCCCACCTTGGCACATCCAGTGTGCTTTACAATGGCGGAGGCAACTGGTCATTGGCCGCTGGTGGAATTTTCCAGTCCCGTCAATGCCTATGGTCTTGGGGGCGACTCGTCCGTCCCACCCCGCTGCCGGGCAGTCACGTTCGGCGGGAACAGAAGATCCCACCAAGGGGAATGGCCTGAAAATCCCGCCCCCCGTGTCTAATCTGTCAAACCCTTTTCAAGAGTTTTAGACTCCTTAGCCTTCATTATTCCGAGAGGAAATAGACCAGCCTGACAATTCCTTCCCGGGACGTATACCCTCACATTTTGGGATCATCCGTGTAACTTTTTTTTTTGCATTCTCTCCAGTTCACATCTTTTTTTTTACAATACGGCAACCAGAATTGTATGCAGAACTCCAGGTGGTTTAACCAAGATTCGATACATGTTTGGGATAACCTTTGTAAGAGCAACAAAGAATCCACACTGAGTTCGGTTGAAATTAAAACTTACTTTATTTTACAACAAACTATTACGTACAGCTCCAGTGGATCCCTACAGGGCCTTCTGTAGTCACTGCCTTACTGACCAACTCTTATTTATGCAAAGCCAAGTATTCTTAAATACCCCTTATCCGGGGGAGCTCGTATTCTGCAAGATCCACGAAATAATCATCCCTACTTCCCTAACTCTTCAATTCTGTCCCTCTAGAAATAAATTCTACTTTGTTCCTTTTTAGGGTGTCACTACTTTTAGCCACTTGTCTATTTTCACTCCCAGGTCACTCTGATTTCATAGAATTTACAGTGCAGAAGGAGGCCATTCGGCCCATCGAGTCTGCACCGGCTCTTGGAAAGAGCACCCTACCGAAGCCCACACCTCCACCCTATCCCCATAACCCAGTAACCCCACCCAAAACTAAGGGCAATTTTGGACACTAAGGACAATTTAGCACGACCAATCCACCTAACGTGCACATCTTTGGGCTGTGGGAGGAAACCGGAGCACCCGGAGGAAACCCACTCACACTCTGCACCATTTAGATGCTTATTTTCTTATGTAATATATTACGCCCTCCAGCCCGACAACCCTGTGAGATCTCAGCATTCTTGCAATTTGGGGCATTAGTCTATCCCCGCACTCCCTTCGCTCCCACCATCGGCAGTCGTGGCTTCAGTTGCTTCATCCCTGAAACCATGTTAAAATTTTCCACCTCTCTCTCCCTCTCTCTCATCCTGTAAGACACTGTTTTTAGCCTCTTGTCTATGTTCACTGCCAGGTCCCTTCGATGCCCCACACCATTCAGATTCTTATTTTCTAACTAACGCCCAATCTTATTTTTCCAAAATACCTCACTTCTCGATGTTGATATTCAGTAACCAATTACATGACCATTCTTTAGGACACCTGTCCTCATATCTCACATGCCTTGGTCAATTGTTTGTCTGATCAACGCTCCTATAAAGCACTTGGGATGCGAGGTGATAATATGTCTTACGATGCGTCATCTTTTTCCCTGCTGTGTTTCCAGCTCTGCTATTTGTCTTATCCAGAAGGTCAGCAAACTCTTTACTCACCTGCTCCCTTTCCTTGCCAAAGGCAGGTCCTTCTGTAAATAAGAGAAAAAAGGAAATAGGTTAAAATTCTCCATGGGTGTCTGATATCGGAGCAATGCTTCTGGATTTCCCAGCTGGTAAAACTAGGCATTCCGAACACATTCATTTATTTTTCTTTATTCGTTCATGGGATGTGGCCGTCGGTGGCTGGGCCGGCATTTATTACCCATCCATGGGGGCAATTAAGAGTCAACCTAAAGGACATTATTTATTTTCTTTTGTTTGTTTTTTAAATTATTATTATTTTTTTTTTAAAAGAGTACCCAATTATTTTTTTAGCCAATTAGAGGGCAATTTAGAATGGCCAATCCACCTAACCTGCACATCTTTGGATTGTGGGGGTGAAACCCACGCAGACATGGGGAGAATGTGCAAACTCCACACGGACAGTGACCCAGGGCAGGGAGTTGAACCCGGGTCCTCTGCGCCGCAGTCCCAGTGCTAACCACTGCGCCACATGCCACCCTTCCCTAAAGGACATTAGTGACGATCGATTCATGGTCATCATTAGACATCTAATTCCAGATTTTTACTGAATTTGAATTCCACCAACTGCCCTGGTGGGATTCGAACCCAGCTCCCCGGAGCATTACCCTGGATTACTAGTCCAGAGACAATACTATTACGCTTTGCCTCCCAATGATCAGTGATCACCACCGACCCTTTGACACAGCTGTGCCTTCCCATCAAAATCAACCTGGGGTCAGGCCTCAGCTGATAACTCTATCAGAGAAAATACTAACTTGTTGTTAGCAAAGGAAGAGGCCATGGCCTGGAGTAAATGAATTGAGGCTTTCCCTTATTACATCTTCAACGGTCACTGTTTATCTGGTGTCCGTTCGCACACCCTTCTAGAACATGAGAAAGGTAACTGACTTGTGGCAAGTTTTTCACAAGAGGTGCAGATACTGTTTTGAGGATTGGAGTTATACTGCCGGATCCAAGTTGCTCTAGGGCCAGGTGCATGGGGCTACGCATGGAGATTCCCCTACCCTGGCATATAAATCCTGGACTTTTCCAGAGTCAAAATCATCAGGGGGGCAGGGGCAGGGGGGGGGGGGGGGGGGGGGGAGCAGTTCCTGGACTGCAGCGGTTAAAGAAGGCAACTTGGGATGGGTAATAAATAATAAATTGCTGCCCTTGCCAGCCACGCCCACATCTCATGAACAATTTTTAAATTAACATGAGCAAAGAGCCAAAAACATAGTGGATTTTATAAAAATATAAATTTAGAGCGGCCAATTATTTTCCCCCCCAATTAATGGACAATTAATGCGCAGCCAATCCACCTACCCTGCACATCTTTGGGTTGTGGGGTGAGACCCACACAGACACGGGGAGAATGTGCAAACTCCACACGGACAGTGGCCCAGGGCTGGCACCGGAACCTGGGACCTCGGCGCCATGAGGCAGCAATGCTAATCCCCGCGCCACCGTGCTGCCCTAAAAACATAGTGGACAGTCCAGCTCTCTGCCAACATTAGCTGAATACACACAGTAGGCGGCCATGTCAGGTGCCCCCTGGACAAAAGGAAACCCTGGAGCACAGGGACCCGACCGCATGGAGAGAGCAGTGACAGCGGCCATCCTGGACGGCCCCCTAACAAAGGGAAACCCTGGCGGGCAGGGGCGCATCCACCAGGTAAGTATGGTTAATCCCACAGGAGCGGGGGGACAGAAGCCCCCCAGCAGGATAGTCGCCTGGAACGTAAGGGGACTCAACGGCCCAGTGAAAAGATCCAGAGTCCTCACCCACCTAAGAAATATGAAAGCCGACATAGTCTTCTTCCAAGAGACACACCTGAGAGAGCAGGACCGACTGGGGGTAAGAAAGGGCTGGGTGGGACAAACCTACCATTCCTGCTATGGAACAAGGGCCAGGGGGGTGGCGATATTGATCGGCAAGAGCACGATGTTCAGGGCGACAAAGACGGTTACGGACCCAGGGGGGCGGTACGTCATGGTCAGCGGGGCCCTGGATGGGGCATCGGTAGTACTAGTTAACGTGTACGCACCCAACTGGGACGACACGAGCTTCATCAAGAAGACCATGGCAGAAATTCCTGACATAGCGACGCACCGACTAATCATGGGGGGGGGCGGGGGGGGGGGGGGGGGGGGGGAGAGACTTCAACTGTGTACAGGACCCAAAGACAGACAGATCAAACCCCAAAACGGGGAAAACCTCAAGCATGGCAAGGGAACTCAGTCACTTTATGGAGCAGATGGGAGCGGTGGCCCCCTGGAGGTTCGCCCACCCGGGGGAGAAGGAATTCTCCTTCTTCTCCCCAGTACACAACGTATACACCAGAATTGACTTCTTTGTGGTGAGGAAAGTCTCACTCTGTGCAGGTGACCTGCTCCTCTACATTTCGGACCCACAGAGCAGCATGGACAGAATCATCGCACTCCTGAAAGAGTTTGGCGCCATCTCGGGCTACAAACTCAACATGAGCAAAAGCGAGATCTTCCCGGTACACCCACAAGTAGGTGGGGCAGCCCTAACGGGACTGCCGCTTAAACAAGCCCGTCACAAATTCCGCTACCTGGGGATCCAAATAGCCCATGACTGTAAAGGGATCCACAAATGGAACCTCACCAGTCTGACAGAGGAAGTAAAAAAGGACCTGCAAAGATGGAACACACTCCCACTCTCCCTCGCGGGGAGAGTCCAGATGATCAAAATGAACGTACTGCCCAGGTACCTCTTCCTACTTAGATCTATCCCGATCTACATCCCCAAGGTCATTTTCAAAGTACTAGACAAACTAATCATGGTGTTTGTATGGGGGAGGAAGAATGCTAGGATCCCAAAGAAGGTCCTACAAAATCCAGGGGGGGGCTTGCCCTCCCAAACCTACAACTTTACCACTGGGCCGCGACGGCCGAGCGAATAAGGGGATGGATCAAGGAGCCAGAAGCCGAGTGGGTGCGCGCGGAAGAGGCCTCCTGCATGGGCACCTCCTTCCGGGCCCTCGCCACGGCGGCACTCCCATCCCCACCCAAAAAACACTCCAGCAGCCCGGTGGTAATAGCCACCCTCCAATCCTGGAACAAACTACGGCAGCAATTTGGCCTGACCAAAATGTCGGACAAAGATCCCATCTGCAACAACCATAGGTTCACACCAGCGCTGACTGACACCACCTTCAAAAGGTGGGGACAGGACGGAAGGACACTGACAGTCAGGGACCTATACACGGACGGCAGGACCGCAACACTGGATGAACTGACAGAGAAATTCCAGCTAGCCAGGGGGAACGAGCTAAGGTACCTGCAACTCAAAAACTTCCTACGAAAGGAGACAAGGATGTACCCACAACCCCACGACAGACATTACTGGAAGAGTTACTGGACGCAAGCATACTAGATAAAGGAAACTGTAGCAACATGTATGACCGACTGGTAGAAAGGGCCGACACCGTACTGGACGCAACAAGAATGAAATGGGAGGAGGACCTGGGGATTGAAATAGGGTGGGGACTCTGGAGCGAAGCACTGCACAGGGTCAACTCCACCTCCACGTGCGCAAGGCTCAGCCTGACACAGCTAAAAGTGGTACATAGAGCCCACTTAACAAGAACCCGTATGAGTAGGTTCTTCCCGGAGGTGGAGGATAGATGTGAGCGGTGCCAAGGCACTCGGCCAACCACGCCCACATGTTCTGGTCCTGCCCCAGACTTGTGGAGTACCGGACAGCCTTCTTCGAGGCAATGTCCAAAGTGATGGGGGTGAGGGTAGAGCCATGCCCGAAAGTGGCGGTCTTCGGGGTTTCAGACCAGCCAGATCTATTCCTGGGGCGGAGGGTGGACCCCCTTGCCTTTGCCTCCCTGATCGCCCGCCGTAGAATCCTGTTCAGCTGGCGATCAGCAGCACCACCCAAAGCTGCAGACTGGTTGTCCGACCTCTCGGAATCTCACCAAATGGAGAAAATCAAATTCGCCATCCGAGGGTCAGACGACGGCTTCCACAGAACGTGGGAGCCATTCACCCAATTGTTCCGAGACCTGTTTGTGGCCAACAAACAAGCAGAAGAATAGCCAGGTAGCCAAGAATCGGGGGAAAGTAGCCAAAGCAAGAGAGGGAGAGATAGACCAGGAGAGGAGGGGGGCAACAGCTAAACCCAAGAGGAAAGAAAGGCGAACCACAGGAGGGAAGGGACAGGGAACAAGAGAGGAGAACCAGGGAGGTGGAGGGGGGGGGGGGGGGGGGGGTAGGGAAATGACAGCCGGAAGGAGGGCACGGGATACGATAACAAACTTGGCATCTCCAGGAACAGAGAACAAGGAGAATACAGGCGAAAGACGGGAGGAACGGCTGAAGCGGAGGTGAGCGCGCGACGACAGCGGCAGCGAGATCCGTCCGGGAGAAGCAAGTGACAACACCAACACCAAACCCATTCGAGTAGTGCCCTCTGTAATTGTTTCTCCGGCATCCAAATGTGTATCTACCTCCCCAGTCTCCATCCCTCCCACAGATGCCTACTTATGTGTTGTGAATAATTTTGCCAGTTGTAGAGAGTTGCTGCTGTTGAACTGGTGCACAATACCCTACCAGTTATTCTATTTTACTTTATTTTTTATTATTACTTTTTTGGGGGGTATGTTTGGGTGTGCCCTTCTCTATATATATATTTCTTATTCTGTGTACATAATGGTAAATATACTTTGTTCAAAAACCCAATAATTTATTAAAAAAACATTAGCTGAATAATGACGGGGGTTGGGGGAGTTCCAATTGCTTGACTGGGAGGAATTGCCCAGGTACAAGGTGGTTCTGAAGGTGTTGTCTCACTTTGTTTGACAACACCAGGTTAAAGTCATCATGGCCGCCTTAATTCCCGAGCTCCGTCCCGGATTGTGTTGTGTAGCTGCCTTGACAATGGGAGCTGGCAGTCTCAGCAGGTTTGACAAGCAGACCTGTGGCCACTCCCTGCGTTTTGAATTTACAAGAACATGTTCACACCGTAAGAAAGGCTTACATTTTATCCAGTACTTTTTAAACCACATGCCCTCGGTGCGTTGTGGGCAGTGAAGTGCTCTTTGAAATGTTGGAACAGCTCCAGGAGGGGCGGGGGGGAAGACGGGTTTAATGCCTTGTACCACTGAACTACCAAATCCTTTCTACGTCCTTGTGGGAGCGAGCGCAGGGTTTTACCATATGTTCACCGTTGACTGTCTGCGCCTGCCAAAATGAGTGAACGGCAAATTAAGCTCATGACTAAAACGACTGGTAGAGAATGGATGGTGCCATCAGGGTCATTCCAGTTCATATTTTCTAATCGATGCATCCGCGCCGTCATCTTCTCTTTCCCATTCCATCCCGGGCTTTGTGACAGATGCAGTCGGCCGGGAGGTGGTCGCAGGAACTGTTCAGGGAGGATGTGAACAAGGAGTGCACGCTAAGGGAAGGTGTAATGAACAGCATGCAGAACGCCCTGGAGTTGTTTTCAAACACAAGTGTGGCTTACGTCAGGTCCCCAATATAGAGACCACATTATTGACCTATTTTTATCCGCAGTCGTGGAATTTATCTCACTCCTCACCCTCTTGGCGCTGCACTGTTGCGAGGTGCTGGTCTGTCAGATAAGATGTTAAAACGAGGCCCTGTCCGTCCCCTCAGGGAAAAGTGCGGGAATGTGTCTACTAATATTTATCCCTCATCCAAATTCACGGAAATAGATCATTATCTAGTGGTGTTTGTGGGATCTTGCTGTGTACAAATTGGCTGCCATGTGTCCTACATCACACAGTGAATCTACTTCAGTGTCCCTACGACATAGTGACACAGTGGTTAGCACTGCTGCCTCACGGCGCCAGGGACCCGGGTTCAATTCCGCCCTCGGGTGACTGTGCGGAGTCCGCACGTTCTCCCCGTGTGTGCGTGGGTTTCCTCCGGGTGCTCTGGTTTCCTCCCACACTCCAAAGGTGTGCAGGTTCGGTGGATTGGCCATGCTAAATTGCGACTTAGTGTCCGAAAGGTTAGGTGGGGTTACGGGGTTGGATGGGGGCAAGGGACCAGAGTAGAGTGCTCTTTTGGAGGGTCAGTGCTAACTCAATGGGCTGAATAGCCTCCTTCTGCACTTTGGGATTCAATTAATTAATCGGCTACAAAGTGCTTCGGATTGTCCCGAGATTCTGAAAGGCGCTATATAAATACACAAAAGTGGCTGTACACAAAAGTGGCCATATCCTCCAAAGGGTCAGAGTTGTGACGGTGTTTTACTAAAGGTTACTAAAGGTGAAGTAGGATGAAGTGTCAATGAATACAGTGAAAACGGAACTGAAACAAGAACAGAGCGTGCTGGCAAACCACTAGGTCAGTCAGCATCTGGGAATGGACAAGCCAACGTCTTAGCTGTCACTTCCCGCTGCCCCAGAAGTCTCTGGGTGCTAGGGGACGTTTGGAGATTGATAGATCTGTGTCGGGTACGGATGGCGGACGATATGGAGCTAAGGCATTTGTCTGACAGAGCAGACAGTAGGGGCGGGATTTTCCATGCATCCCTCCCCCCACCTCCGCAGCGTGTTTTGAGAGAGCGGAGTCGGCCTGCCATTGAACGGCTGAGGGGTCTATCGATTCCACCACTGTCAACAGGGTTTCCTGTTGTCCGCACCCTCCGTCGCTGTGGCAGGTTCCCGGTGGGGGTTTTGGGGGGGGGGGGGGGGGGCCTGGTCATCACCACCATTCGGCCCACCATGCCTGTACTGGGCCTATAAAAGAGCTGGCCAATCAGTCTCACTCCCTTGTTCATTTCTCATAGCCCTGCATATATTCCCTTTCCTAGGATTCCAGATCAAATTCCCTTTGGAATGTTCCTATTGAACCGGCTTCCGTCGCCCTTTCCAGCAGCGCATTCGGGATCAAAATAACTCACTGCGTAAAAACAAATGTTTTCTGTGCCTTCGGGTGACCAACCCCCCGCTGGAAACAGCTTCTCGTTAACGCGACTAAAACTCCCCATAACAGATCACCAGCAGAACCTAATGGAGATCTGGATTGGTCTGGCCTTCTTTATTCATTCGGGAGATTTGAAAAATATATTCATTTACGGCATGGGGGAGTCGCTGGCTAGGCCAGCATTTATTGCCCATCCCTAATCACCCTTGAGAAGGCAGTGGAGGGTTGCCCTCTTGAACAGCTGCAGTCCCTGAAGTGTAGGTACACCCACAGTGCTGTTAGGAAGGGAGTTCCAGCACTTTGACCCAGCGACAGTGAAGGACGTGAGGAGTCACTGGCGTGGCCAGCATTTATTGTCCCAACCCTCACTGCCCTGCAGCGAGCTCTCTGCAACTGAGTGGCTAGCAAGGCCATTTCAGTGGGCAGCTAAGAATCAACAACATTGCTGTGGTTCTGGAGTTACAGACTGAACCGTGGTACCCTTCCCTAAAGGGCATTAGTGAACCAGATGGATTGTTACAACAATCTTGTAGTTTCAAGTTCAGTATTAGCAAGACTAGCATTTTATTAATTAATTGAATTCAAATTCCCCCGACTGCCAGGGTAGGGGCATTAGTCCAGGCCTCAACCATTGCCACTATTCTACTGTCCCCTGATCTACTAGCAACCAAGTGTGGTTCCCCCTATCTACTAGGAACCTAGCGCAACATGCCACACCAGTGTCAAATCTTCAGACTAAAACAGCACTAACTCTTTCTGACTATAAATAGTAACTTCGACCATCAGTGCACCTGGTTAAGAATGAAGCCTCTCCTGTTAGAGTGTTCCGCTCTCTCCCCACGTTCGGAGAAATTCCCTAAAGCGTGCCTCTGTTATTTACTGCGTTGAGTATCATTGCTCACGACTCGATCTGGAGAAATCGGATCACTGAAATTTATTGAATGGTACATCCAGGAAAGTGTGGGTGAGAAATGAAAAAGTGGATTTAAAGATCAAACAAAAGCTACTAACAACAGGGACAAACCCATCTTTTTCGAAGATACATCGCTAGAGATTTCGCACCATTTTAAATAACTATGGTGATGTACTGGACAGTGACAGATTGTCACCTTTTTGCCATATGTTCCAATCATAATGCCCATTTCTGGAACAGCACTAGGATTGCCAAACTCCGTGACTGCCTTGCGAGTCTCCAGGAATTAAGGATTAAGCTCCAGAACGCCGCAGGGAGCAAATGCCAGGAGAAAGAACAAATCCCAGGGTCAATGAAAAAAGGGGGATTGTTTTTATTTATTACTTGTCAAAGTATTGGGGCTGTGTGTCTGGCAGTTAAGATTTATCCAGTTAACAAAGGCTCCAATAAGGGATAAAGGGAACAGCTTTTATCTGGAAATACAGGGATTGCTTTATCTCCCCTTCCCACTCAGTTTGAGAGGTTGCGCTACTATTAGAGTGACGGCCAATGACAAGAGGGTTGCAAAGAGCCACCAGAGAGAGGGCGAGATCATGGGGCGTTGTTGGCACTGTGGGAGCGAGATCGCAGGGAGGGGTTGAGAGAGAGAAATTGCAGGTCGCAGTGAGGGTGTCGGAGAAACCATCGCAGGTTAGCTCAGCCGGTCAGCCAGGGGGTGGGGGGTGAACACGACGTTCATGCTCCTCTTGGCCCACGAGCAGTGCCAGATACACTCTTTATCAGTTAGATCCGGCAGTTCTTTTGTCGCTTCATCTGCCGGATTTCCGGAGCCCTCTGCAACCAGCTCGCAGCCATTACATCCAAATGGCTGATAGAGGAACACAGCCTCAATAACATATGAAAAGAGAAAATGGAGGGGGTGAAGTGATAGAGATTTTTAAGATGCAGGTGTTCGATGAGTAGAAACAGAGAAAATATTTCCACTTTTCGCAGAGTCCGAAACTAGGGATCATAAATATAAATAGTTACAAATAAATCCAACAGAGGATTCAGGAGAAAGTCCTTTAACCATAGCGTGTTGGAAATGTGGAGCTCACTAGCTCAGGATGTAGTTGAGGTGAATAATAAAGACACATTCATGGTGAAGCTAGAGAAACACCCAGGGGAGAGAGGAATAGAAGGATATTTTGATAGGTTGAGATGAAGTAGGCATTAAAGCCAGTGGAATTGAATGACTGGTTTGTGTGCGGCAGAGACAATATGATGCATTTCAGGCCCTGAATCAGCCTCTCTCTCCTCCGGATTCTGAGAATAGGACACCCAATGCTGTCCTTCACACACCAAAACGTCTGACAATCGTACAAGTTTACAACGTCTCGCAGCTAAACGCCCTTCAAATGTAGCCTGGTATCTAATTAATTTTATTGATAATCATTCCACACTGACTGAAAACCTTCTGCAAAGGATCAATAAACACAGCCGGATCCCTTTCCACCTCCACCCTTATCCAAAGGACACCCTGTAATTGTCTGCACTCTTTCTGTTCCATTAAGCACCACCGTGGTGTGACATTATCATAAATGTAAGAACTGCAAGGGTTAATGGAATGTCTGACTCAACCACAAGAGGGAGCTAGATCTACAAGTACATAAGACATTGATGCTAAGCCTTGTGTGAAGAGAAGTGAAGGAGATAGCTAGAATACAGACTGAAGAAAAGATAGTGTGAGTGAGAGCAGATCATAGTTAATACAATAGTGTAGAGATTAGTAGGTGAGTGTAGATTATATGTTTTTTTTTAAAATTTATTCTCCATTTTCACATTTTCTCCCACATTTATATCCATCAACAATAAACAATAATCAGCAAGATATGTCAGTCCCCATAATAACAACAACGATCCCATCTACCCACCAACCCCCAAACCTCAACCCGCATGTTTACATAAACAAATTACAAAAATAAATCAGGGATTACCCGTAGTCACCCTTAATCTTACACAGCTCCCCCCCCCCCCCCCCCCCGCCCCCCCCACCCCAGGCCTCCAGCTCCTCCCGTCCACTGCCTCTTGTAAAACTCCTCCCCCTACCCTCGGTTCCTTCTCCCCCAACTTTCCACCCCGGCTAGACCACTCGGACCCTGTTCTGCCAGGCTCCGATGGCCGTAGCCCCTCCCCCCACCTCACTCCCGTTCACTGGCTGGCACACACCGGCCAGCGTGGAGGCCCCCGCCCGGGTCCCTTTCCCACTTGCCCGGCCCCAGGAAAGCCCAAAGATCCGCTTTTAGCACACAAACCCCACCTATCCACCTACACCCCAAAGAACCCTCATTTCGAGTGAAAGTCCCGTCCCATCCCTCGTCCAAATATACACCACATTGGCTCCTTTAGTCTCTACACCCGCGCGCAGTGATACAAAAAAGAAGAAAATACAGTCATGAGGTTACATCGGCACATGGCCATTCCTCAGTTTGTCAGTTCTGCCACAGTCCTTCTGCTTTCGCAAACTCCTCCGCTGCTTCCGCCGTTCCAAAATAAAAGTCCCTGAGCTTGTAAGTCACCCTCAGCTTCGCTGGATATACAATGCCGCACCGCACCTTGCTAATGTACAGTGCCCTCTTCACCCGGTTGAAGGCAGCCCGCCTCCTTGCCAGCTCCACCATAAAGTCCTGGTATACACGTATACCAGCTCCAGCCCACTGCACCACCCGCTTCTGCTTGGCCCAGCTGAGGACCTTCTCTTTCACCCTGTACTTACGGAAGCACAGAGTCACTGCCCTTGGCGGCTCACTCGCCTTTGGTACAGGCCTCCACGACCGATGAGCCCGATCCAGTTCATATCGGGAGGGGTCCTCCCCTTCCCCCAATAGTTTTGCCAGCATCGCGGCAAATTACGCAGTCGGCTTCGGTCCTTCAACTCCTTCGGGCAGCCCACATTCCTCAAATTCTGTCGCCTGGATCTGTTTTCCAGGTCTTCCATTTTTCCTCGCAGATTCTTGTTAGTGCCCATCACCTTCCGCATCTCTTTCCCCATCGAGGCAAGTTGATCACCGTGCTGCAATACCGTCTCCTCCACTTCCTTCAGCGCCTCCCCTTGCTCTCGCACCTCCGCCACTGCGCTCGCCACCTCCGTCCTCACCGGGGAAACCGCCTTCTCCACCAGCACACTCAAAGCCTTCCTCATCTCCTTCCTCACCGTCTCCATGCATTTCGCAATCTGCGCCAACTGCTTTTCAAATTCCGCAGCCATCACCTTAGTTATTTCTTCAGCCGTAAGTGCGGCCTACCCTGGTGCTCCAGCCTCCATTTGTCCTGGTGACCCCGCGGTGACCTTTCCACTCCCCGACGGACCTCCAGCTGGGTTTTTTTCGGCCGTTTTTCTGCTCACCTTGACATTTTTCTTTGTTCTTTTTTTCCTCCTGTGTCTTCTCAGTGCCTCCTCCGTGCCTTCTCCCTTCTTCTGCCACCTCCGCGGACCCTGGGACCGGGCTTAAAGCCCCGAAATTGCTGTTCCCGAGCGGGGGCTCTCCATTGTGCGGCCGCCTCTCGCTCGCCGTCACCGGAAGTCCAGTGTAGATTATATGTTAATTATCAACTGTGTATTATATAGGAGTAAGTGTCAAATCCAATTAAGTCGTGCTAATAAATTTATAGCTTTGTTCAATTTAAAAGCTATTTTGTGGTCTTTGTGAACACTACGCCAACCATCCTGAATTTAGCAACACAAAGAACACCACACATGTGTTTACCTACAGTAATGTCTACTTACTATTGCTCGCCTGATCACAGTAGTCACGCCACTCCCAATAGTTACATAGCTCTGTGATGGAGAGTTCCACATTTGATGTTGTCTTACACTGAGCTCCACTTACTTCATAGAAGCGTGGGTCTTGTGTTGTAATCGCTAAGTGCTTTGTGCTAAGTTAGGTGATGCCATCACCTCAATTAAGGACAGGACATCATCATTGGTATCAAAGGCCCTGGCAACTGCAAGACGTGGACACTGGGTAATGCCCCCACCACCTACCCATGTTCCTGATGAATGCCAACGTATGGCGGGTGGGGCACCTCAGGCCCATGAAGTGGCGTCGCTTCTCCTTTTATGGAGTGAGCGGGGAAGAGAGTGAGGGGTGTGTTGGCTTTTCATTCCCTCGCCGCACATCTTTGGAGATCCTGCAACTCTGTCTTTTCAGAAGGGCACGATACTATTTCAGTGAAGGACAGGAAGAGTTCACCCTGGTCAATATTTATCCCTCAATCAACATCACTTAAAAACGAATGGGCCTTTCGGCTAAGACCGAGCGTGTAATGCCTTTTCTTGTTAGTTTGGACCTTGTATGTCTCTCTTGTGGAGACCATGGATTGGATTCGATATGAATTTGAATTGGTTTTTGAAACAAGCAATGGAATGGGCTTGCCTTGTCCACTCTGCCCATTGGCTTTGTAACTTTAAGGAAAACTGACTGTCTGGTCATTATTTCTTTTTTGTGGGAATTTGCTGAATGCAAATTCGTTGCCACAGTGACTACACTTGAAATGTTGTCCCTTGGCTGTGAAGCACTTTGGGACATTGAGGTGTTGCAAGGCGCGATGTTAATGCAAATCCTTCCTTAAAAGCTCTGTCCTGTCTGAATTCAGTTAACCCAATACCGGCCGGTTTTAATAGCTTATTGACTACCTTGGTGAACCAGTAAGAGCAATTGCATCTCAACACTTGCGCTCATAACCAAATGCTGAAGTTTGTCTTACAGAACTTGGTGAAGAGGCTTGCGGGGGTTAATAAAATTCTACTTTTTAATGTCATGGTCGGATGCTTGTTCAGGGTAGAAAACATGTCAAAAAGTGGGGAATCCTAGGAGGTGGACTTGAAGTCGGTCAGCATCAATGAAACAGACGAAAGGCAGTTCTGTGTCAATCTGTTCAGCCTCAGGCACTGCTGTGACGTGGATTGCATCCTGAGCTCTGGCCGCAGACAGTATTTTAGCAATTGAGTTGCATCTGCTCACCGCCGCCTAATGCATCGTTTACGAAGCAGCAGTACATTAGGGATCATCGAACCTGCCTCACGATGCATCGATTTGACCTCCAGCTGACCTCCAGCCAGGTTCTGCACTGACAAACCATCCCTCAATTAGACGCGAGGAATTTGCATTCCCGTCACGCCTTCCACGGCCACAGGGCCGTGAGGCACTTTTGGACGTGTAGTCCCTGTTGTAATTTAGAGAAGGCAGCAGAGAATTCGCCAAATCAAAGCTCCCACAAACACCAAACGGGATAATCTACTTTAGAGAATACGTTAGTCGAGGGATAAATGATCGACCAGGGTGGCAGAGAGGCGCTGTTCTGGAAAAAGATTGGGCACAGAAGAGCCCATTAATAGCTTGGTGTAACTGGGGAGATTGGTGAAACCCAGGGCAGTGCCAGCCCATTGATGCCAGCCGGGTACTGAATGGCTGGAATTGCACCAGTAAGCAAAGGCAGGAGAAGACTTCAAAATCCAGGGGAACAGGGTCTCAGAAGACGGATTGAAACCCTGGGAGATGTGCAGTTGGAGCGACTTTGCCGTGAGATCTGTTTACATCCACTTGACAGGGCAAACGGGCCTAGTTCTTAACGTCCCAGCCAGAAGGTGATGCCCGTGACAGGCGCAACCTCAGTACTATATTGGGAGCGTCATCCTCAATTTGGTGACGAGGTTACCAGAGTGGGATTTGAACCCATGACTTTCCGGCTCAGAGGGAAGTAAGTGTGCTGCCCACTGAGCCACACCGATCCACATAACACCAAACCCACCCAACGAATGGCTTAGATAGAGTGGACCATGGAGAGGATGTTTCCACTAGCAGGAGAAACTAGAACGCGAGGGCACAGCCTCAGACTGAAGGGACGATCCTTTAAAACAGAGATGAGGAGGAATTTCTTCAGCCAGAGGCTGGTGAATCTGTGGAACTCTTTGCCGCAGAAGACTGTGGAGGCCAAATCACTGAGTGTCTTTAAGACAGAGACAGATAGGTTCTTGATTAATAAGGGGATCCGGGGTTATGGGGAGAAGGCAGGAGAATGGGGATGAGAAACATATCAGCCATGATTGAATGGCGGAGCAGACCCGATGGACCGAGTGGCCTAATTCTGCTCCTATGTCTTATACGGCTCAAAAAAATGCCAGCTCTCCCGTGAGAACACAACATTGTGGCTCAGCTGCAACCAAGTCCCAGTCACTCGAGGCCACTCATTGAGATACCACCCAGAAACCTTGACCGGGTATGCCGGCAGCTAGTGGGCCATGGAGGGCTTCACGGGCCAAGCCCGGTCCTGTTATCACGCGAGGTTCACTCCCCCCCCACCCCCCAGCAGATTCCCTGGGGTGACGATTGAGTGAGGCGGAAACTCCCTTCACACCGGCATCTTACTAACTGGGTCATCGGAGGAGCCGGCTGAGAAAGATTTCCTTCTGCTCCCCACAGTAAACAATTAATAAAGCCGCCTGTCAGTTTGAACCAATCAGGAACAACACTTCCAAAGTCAGAGGACACTCCCAAATATGGAGCCTGTAGTTGCCATGGCAACTCTCTCAAGAGATTCTCAGTGCTGAGTTCTGATGCTTCAGAACATTATTTTGTCTAAATTATTAGGTACATAATTTATATCTCCCTGTATATCCCTTCGCCTGTGTGGAATCCGAGAACAATTGAGTGCAGAAGCCAGCTATTTGAATCATTGTGAAAGACTAGCTTTCCGACTAACCCCACTACCCTGCTCTGTCCCTAGATTCTAACAATTCTATTAATCTTCGAGTATTTACCCAATTTTCTTCTGAAAGTTATTAACCCCTCCACCACTCTGGAAACAGTTAATATTTTTATATGTAGGTAACACGTACGCAAAATATTTGGATCAAAATGTGACGCAGTATTATGTATTTTAAAAGTGCCAATCAAGAACGGTTAGACAAAGTTTTAAAATGAGACGAAAAATACTTCCGACGTGGTCGGACGCTGGGTGAAATCATGGGCGGAGATCCCAAGAAGCAACAGCGAAAGAGTTAATATGCCTAGAAGGTATTCTTCTAAAAACAGTAAAAAGATCCACCAGTTTAGGCAAATAGAAACATCAGCTCTTTTTGAGCCCAAACAGGAATAACCTTTGTGTGAGAGTGAGTATGAGTGAGCATGTAAGTGACTAAGTGTGTGCAAGTCTAAGTATGGCTGAGTGTAAGTGTGAGTATGAGTGTGAGTGAGAGTGCAAGTGAGCGTGGGAGTGTATGAGTGCGAGTGTGGGTGTGAATGTGTGTCGGTGTGCATGTGGGTCTGAGTGTGAGTGGGTGTATGAGTGGGCGTATGTGTGGGTGCGAGTGCATAAGTGTGGGTGTGAGTGTAAGTGAGTATGAGTGTGAGTAAGTGTGGGTGTGAGTATGAGCGAGTGTGGGCAAGTGAGTGTGGGTGTGAGTATGAGTGAGTGTGGGCGAGCGAGTGCGAGTATGAGCGAGTGTGGGAGAGCGGGTGTGGGCGTGATTAGGAGCGAGTGTGGGTGAATGAGTGTGGGTGAGTGTGAGTGTGAGCGAGTGTGTATGAGTAAGTGTGGGCGAGTGAGTGTGAGCGAGCGAGTGGTGGATGTTACAGATCTGGAGCATTATTAGTTATCCCTCAATGTGGGAAATGCATTGAACAAGATGAATTGTCCTGCACAGAATTAGCAGTAAGAGTGTTGATGCATTCTGGTAATATTCCTTTGTCCATAGCTTCACAAGCCCAGTAACAAAAATAAAAATCATTTGTTACCAACTGAGCAGAGCAAGAGTTCAACCCAAAAGTTTGCTTTGTCGACTGGGAAGAGTTGGGCCATCTCATCAAGTTCCTAACAAAATAAATATCTTGCATGTCTGTGGTGTCTATGATCACTGGACTTTTAAAATCACTTGGCAGTGAGTGAAGTACTTTGGAAATGCAGTCACTGTTGTGATGTAGAAACACGGCAACCAATTTGTGCATAGCAAGAGCCGACAATGTGGTAATGGCCAGATGGAACTCAAGGGCTGGTTTAGCACAGTGGGCTAAACAGCTGGTTTGTAATGCAAAACAAGGCAGCGCGGGTTCAATTCCCATACCGGCCTCCCCGAACTGGCACCGGAATGTGGGGCTTTTCACAGTAACTTCATTGAAGCCTACTTGTGACAATAAGCGATTATTATTATTATGATCTATTATTTCAGTGGTGCCAACTGAGGGTGGACATTGATCAGGAAGATCTCCCCTGTTCTTCTTCACAAAAATTGCCTCGAGGTTTTTTTATGTCCAACTGAAGGAGGAGATGGGCCCTTGATTTAAAAGACAGCACCTCTGACAGTGCAGCGTGGACAGTGCTCTGTACCGCGTGGAGATCTTTGGTCTACATTACATGCTCAAGTTGCGTAGCCAGGGCTGGGACAGAGAAGCTTCAACACTGACAAAGGGCTGAATGTGGCTCAAAGCAGCGGACAGCTATTAACTAACCACTAAACCGCATCAACTAGACAATTTCATTCCTAGAAGGCACAGACTCGTTGAGGCGAAGGATGTCACTGAGGCAGGTGGAACTGCTTTCCTGTGATTACGATTGACGCTCATGACGGAAGTTCAACTCTGAATGGAAATGCCAACCGTGGCTCAGGTGGCTGCACTCTCTCCTCTCAAAATCACAAAGTAATGGGTTCAAATCCCACTCCAGGGAGTCAAGCACAAAAATAAAAATCTAGGCTAATGCTCCAGTCCAGTGCTGGGGGTATGCTGCAGTGTCAGGGGCGCTGGTTTTCAGATGCGACCTTAAATCAAGGCCTCCCTGCTCCCGACTAATATTTATCCCACAGCCAGCATCACTAAATCTGGTCATTGCTACATGCTGCTCGTGGGATCTTGCTGTGCACAAAATGGCTGCCGCGTCTCACATTGCAACAGTGACTGCAACAGGGGCTTCATTAACACAAGTTTTTCTAACAATGTTGTATCGGACCCAAGAATCTTAATAATAATAATAACCTTTTATTGTCACAAGTTACTGTGAAAAGCCCCTCGTCGCCACATTCCGGCGCCTGATCGGGGAGGCCGGTACGGGAATTGAACCCGCGCTGCTGGCCTTGTTTAGCATTACAAACCAGCTGTCTAGCCCACTGTGCTAAACCATGTTGATATTGGACACCTACAGTGATGAACTATTTAATTGCCCAACGCGGACATCCCTTGGCTACAAACACAAAAAGTCAGCAAACCTCTGATCTTGAAACGGCGGGGGGCGGGGGGCAATAAGAATTTTATCTTGGCACAGGTCCTGACAGACCCAGATCCTGCATTAACGGGAAAAGATGTGACTCAATAGGAGGGTTTGCGGAGTTTAGGTCCATGCTTGTTGCTGGCATTCGGCACCTGAAGCAGAAATTGCTCCTTCCCTCAAAACCGTCAGCCGATGGAAAGCTTCATCCAAGAATGAATTCTAGGCCGAAGGGCCATGCTCCGCGCCGTAACAATTCTGTGTGGAATCGGAAGCAGCTAATGGGGGAAACGCCGAGGAGAATAGCAGAGCTTCCAATTCTCAAAAGGCAGCAAAGGCGCCAAATCCAGAACGTGGCATGAGGGTTCAGCCCAGGCGGAGCCCTGGAACGATTCAGTGCCTTACTGTGGGACTCTGTGTCTCACATGGCCACCGTCATTATGTCCCTCACCCCAATTAACCCGCATCATTACAGCAGCGCGGCCTGCCGGTGCAAAAATAATTGCTTTCCAAATGAATCAGTCTTTGCTATTTTTTGCTCATCCTCTCCTGAAGATGGGTTGAAATGACAGCTGATGTTTTTCTTCGATAGACAGACATCTTGCTCGGGTGCTAGGGTCCCAGGTAAGAGGGAAGGGAGTGGGAGGCTGGAGTGGGAGGTGGCTGGGGTTGCTGTCTGTGGACAGCAGTTATCAGAGAGAACAAGACTCTCAAATCGCTTCAGGCTATGTGTCGACCAATGGGTTAATAGTAATGCGAATGAGATAATGATGTGTCTCATGATGCACCAGTGACATCTGCAGTCATGTGCAAGAGACTGAAAGAAAAGATGGAACAGTCTGTGCAAGAGAGAGGTGTACTTACCTAGGCGCCTCTCCCTCTCTCAACCTTTCCTCACCTTGATTGTGCACAGGTCAGACTATTGTCTGTTTCTGCAGCTAATTATTCCTGGAACAGGTCACTAGTCTGTCGCCAGGGGCTTATAGCTTGAGGGATATTACCCCATAGCCACACTCGGGCAATTTAACAAGTAATCCACCTAACCTGCACGTCTTTGGACTGTGGAAGGAAACCCTTGGAAGAAACTCACAAAGACACAGGGGAGAACTTGCAAACTCTGCACACACAGACCCCAGGCCAGGATCGAACCCGGGTCCCTGGCTTTGCGAGGTAACATTGCTAACTATTGCGCCACCCACCCAGAAGCCTTTGAGCCCACTATAGTTTTTGAAGAAACCTACCAGTGTTAGACCTGAGTTACTCATAAGTCGTGGCAAACCTTCCCAAATCGGAACAGGCCACAAGTTACCCGGAGGGAAATCCAAATATTATTCCGAATGGAAACCAAACCACAAAGGTCCACCCGAAAAAAACGCTCCAAAGTCTCTTGTACAGGGCCCTGGCTCATGCGACTGCATTTTGTACAACCTTCCCACACCACCTGACACAACGCTCTCCTCTGGCTATGTCTGCAGTGTCTCAGTGGACACACACAGGCCTCGGAGTCAGATCCTGGAATCATCCCTACCCCCACCACCCTCCCTCCCCACCCCCACAGTAACTACATTTCAGAAGTATTTCTTTGGCTGTACAGTGCTTTTTAGGCTGTCCAAATGCTTGCGAAAGGTGCTAGACAAAAGTAAGTCTTTTGTTTCGCTCCCAATCGACCTACGGTTAATTTATGCTTTATTTAATACGTTGGCAATTAATAAATGGTGTTGGTGGTGGTGGGGGGGGGGGGGGGGGGGGGGGGGGACAGTGGCATTGTGGTAATGTCAGCTGGCAGCTTGTGGAATTTAAATTCAATCAGTAAAATCAGAAATTGAAAACTAGTCTCAGTGATGGTGACCATGAAACTATCATCGGTTGTTGTAAAAACCCTTCACAAATGTCCTTTAGGGAAGGAAATCTGCCGTCCTTACCCAGTCTGGCCTACATGTGACTCCAGGTCCACATCTATGTGGTTGGCTGTTAAATGCCCCTCTGAAATGGCAGAGCGAGACATTCAGTTCAAGGACAACTAGGGATGGGCCTTGCCCAGCGATGCCCACATCGCTAAAAGAGCAAAAAAGTATTAACCCGCTGCAGCATGGTAGCATAGTGGTTAACACAGTTGCTTCACAGCTCCAGGGTCCCACGTTCGTTCCCGGCTTGGGTCGCTGTCTGTTTGGAGTTTGCACGTTCTCCCTGTGTCTGTGTGGGTTTCCTCCGGGTGCTCCGGTTTCCTCCCACAGTCCAAAGATGTGCAGGTTAGGTGGATTGGCCATTCTAAATTGCCCTGATGGACCATCAATAATAGACGAAGCGAGTCATAGAACTAAATTGTGGCTTTAATACACTGAGATATGTGCCTGCCTGCTGCTGATCCCTCACAGGGGGCAGGTCCACAGATCAGCCAACTATATACAAAGCCTGAGGGGCGGAGCCACAGGCAGAGCCAACAACAACAACAGTAAGTAACAATGGAACAAGCAATAACAGTGAATATATATATACAGCAGTGAGTAACAGTGGAACGTGGTTCACCACATGTCCTTAGTGTCCAAAAAGCGTAGGTGGGGTTACAGGGATAAAGGAGGTAGAAGCATGGGGCTTAAGTGGGGTGCTCTTTCCAAGGGCCGGTGCAGATTCGATGGGCCGAATGGCCTCCTTCTGCACTGTAAATTCTATGATTCTATGACTCACACGCAGATTGTCTCAATTGCTCAGGAAAGCATCTTGAAATGCATCCCGGCGAATGTAGAAAGCGGGATTGAGAAGGAAAAGACAATGGCAGGCAGTTCAACGTCACATCTGAAAGAAGGCACCTTTAGCAGTGCAGCATTCCCTGGGTACTGTGCTGGCACTGTCAGCCTGGATTTTTACGCTGAAGTAGAACTTGATTCAGAGGCCCGGAGCCACGATTGCCATTGGGAATCCCCGACACAATGTCTGAGTTGCAAAGATAGCCGACCTTTTATCTTTCAGTCAACAAAATCCGTGTTTCTCATTTTTATTTGTTTCATATTTCCATCAGTCCCGGCTTCCTTTCATAAAAAAAACCCCAGCCCTTTACATTACTGCATGCTACACCGCACCTTGAACCCGCATTGATGAAGATGTGCAGGGACACAGCACACTGCAGCCTTGTGAGTATTAGAGCTTGCTCTCGCTCCGAGATGTCTAAGGCACTCACTGTACCGAACATGAATGAGGTGTCACTCTCTCACCCACAGTATGCTACAAAATGATACTGCAGCTGCTTTTAATGCACCCGTATTTATTGCAATGCAGAAGGAGGCAGAGCTGCGAAGTAACAGGAAAATAACAGCTCCAGGTTAGGCTAATGCTGCCCTCAGAGGTGTCAGAGTCTGAACTAATCGACATTTTCCAGCCAAGCTGTGCTCTGCAGGTTCCTGGTGCCTGTCTGGCCTGACATTGCCACTTTCAACAGCCTAGAGTTCCCCATTTCCAATGGATTCCCAACCGTTTAAAGTGGGTTATCTCCCACTAGCAGATTGCAGCACTGAGGAAGTGCCACACTGTTGACCTTCAACCAAGACCCCATCTGCCGGCTCTGGTGGGTGTATAAAACCATGACATGATTCGAAACAAGAGCAGGGGAGTTAACCCCGATATTTATCCCTCAAGCAACATCCCAAAAATAGATTATCTGCTCTTTATCGCATTGCTGCTTATGGCATCGTGCTGTGCGCAAATAGTGACTACACTCCAAAATGCCTTTGTCGGCTGTAAAGCACTTTGCTGCAAATGTCGCCACAGTCCAAGAGGAGCACAGGCTGCTCTCCCCTTTGAGAGCTGACTGGTGGCGAATTAACCCGAAGATCACCACACCTCAGGCGAGAGGCAAGGTTGAGAAGGCGGGGCCTTCATGAATAACCTGAGCCTTTACGGGAATTGAACCTGCGCTGTTGATCTCACTCCATATCACGAACCAGCTGATAGACATCAATTCAGACGAGACGCTGAGAAGCAGTGAACCGATGCTTTAATAAGCTAAATATGTGCCGACCTGTAACTCCTCCCGCGCTGCAGGGCTGACCCAGGTCAACAGGCTTTATACCCCCACCGCTGGGCGGAGCCACAGGCGGAGCCAGCAGCACCACCAATAATAACATTCCAACAGTACAACAGCAACAACCAATAACAGAACAGCAATAACAATAAGTGTATACAACAGTGGAGAGAACAATACTAATAGAACATATATACAACAACCTTACGTAGCCATACGTGGCTCACCACACCAGCCAACTAAGCTAACCGACCGCCAAAAAGCATTTTGATACATCCGGTGGTTGTGACAGTTGCTATACAAATGCAAGTCTTTTTATCCTTTCCCACCTCCAGTTTATAAATAAGTGTCGGAATGTCCGGCATCTCGTGATACCTGGGCTGAAACCCGAGGTCAAGTTATTTTTCCCCCCCGTTCATTCATGGGATTCAGGCCTTGTTCAGCATTTACAGCTCATCCCTAACTGCCCTCGAGGTGGTGAGCCACCTTCTTCAACCGGTGCAGTCCATGCGGTGTAGGGACACCCACGGTGCTGTTAGACTGTGTAGCAGTTTGATACAACAGAGTGGCTTGCTCGGTCATTTCAGAGGGCATTTAAGAGTCAACCACTGATGGGCCAGACCAGACAAGGATGGCAGATTTCCTTCCCTAAAGAGGCCTTACTGAGCCATCATTAAATGACCATCCAAACGTTGGTCACCATTAGTGAGTCTAGCTGTCATTTCCAGATTTTATTAATTGTATTTAAATTTCACCCGTTACCAGGATGGGATCTGAACCAATATCACCAGAGCCTAGCCTGGGCCTCTGGATTTCTTGTCTACTGACAGTACAGCCAAGCCACTGCCATCACAAGCACCACCTCCTCCTATAAATAAACAAATATCCTTTAAACAAACACACTGCATTCCCAGGTACAGTTTCTCAGTTTTCCAATGCTCCTTATCAATAAGTACGGCAGTGACACCATTTCCCACGATGACCTAGTTTTCAGCAAGGTTGAAGGTCATCAAGCTAAAGGTCATCAACCAGTACCAAAGTGCAGTGGTTCAAAAAGGTCACTCACCAACACTTTCGCAAGGGCCGATTCCTAGTCATAGAATTTACAGTGCAGAAGGAGGCCATTTGGCCCATCGAGTCTGCACCGGCTTTTGGATAGAGCACCCTACTTAAGCCCACGCCTCCACCCTATCCCCATAACCCGGTAACCCCACCCAACCTTTTTGGTCACTAAGGGCAATTTAGCACGGCCAATCCACCTAACCTGCACATCTTTGGACTGTGGGAGGAAACCGGAGCACCCGGAGGAAACCCACGCAGACAGGTGCAGAGAACGTGCAAACTCCACACAGACTGTGACCGAAGCCGGGAATTGAACCTGGGACCCTGGAGCTGTGAAGCAACAGTGCTACCCACTGTGCTACCGTGCCGCCGATTAGTCTTTCATGTACTCATGCATATCCCAGAGTCTAAACTTCTGCAAAGTTTCCTTCCTTACAATAATAAACCCTGAACCATTCTGGCAGAAGTAATTATCCTGTCGACTGATTGAAGAGTAATCTTCAATCCGGAGCACTTGCTGTTTAAACTAACCTGCCTGTCTGAACCCCAGTGTAAAATGATATTTCTCACTTGGTTTCAACCGATGGCCATCATTTCGGAACTGACCAGAAGCCTCTGGAGGTGAGGTGTCAATTGTTCCTCAAGCTTTCCTCTCCATTTTCCCCTGAAGGCATCACATTAGCGATGGGGAAACCAACCTGAAGTTGGGTTACGACTGACAAGGTGGAGTACCAGTCTACAAGGTGGGCTATGTGGGCATATCCATTCACTTAGCGACTACGATTCACTACCTAGTGATCAGGGCCAATAAAAGGTACCATGGCTTTTAAGAGATCGATTGACTCACCAGCAAGTCAGAAAGACAGGATTGCCTTGGTTCAACTGTGGTGAAGTAGCATATTGACCCTCAGCACATTTAGACAAAGGGGTGAGTATGTCTGCAATGCATGCCAGAGGGTTGATGGGACCAGTGGAACTGAGTCTCTGCTAATCACTTTCAGGAGAAGGGAAAAAACATTCTTCTTATTCACAGGAAATCAGAAAGAACATGTACACACAGTGCACCTGTTTCAGCTGAACAAAATAAGTGACAGCCATTTTCTGGTTCATTCCTCAGGGCAATGCCTTGACCAATCAGAGTCAAGCTGCCTGGTTTAAATTTCAAGCAATGCTTGGCTGCTAAATGTCTGTCACCGTCAACTGGTACAATCTCCATGGCAACACCTCTACCAATCTGAGTCCACTTGTTAACCAATCAGTAGCTTCCTCTCATACAATATATAGTTGTTGTTTCACCCGACACTGGTGTTCTCGTGTTTGTTCTGATGAGTGCAAGATAAAAAAGCTTCTACAAAATATCTTTTCTCAGCAATACTCATAGGAAAAGCATCAAACAAGAACCATCCCTGATCTACACAGGGCTGTGCCTCTTAACCCCCAATACAATGTTGACACTTGTTACGACACCCTGGGCAAGTGCGCGGTCAATTCTCACATGCCCGGGAGTCACAACCGCAGCGAATTAACCAATAATGCTTTAAAAATCCCCGAAGTCTTTGGCCCTTGGCAGCCCAATAATCACAGTCACCAGGTTTGTAAGTGGAAACACAATTACTTATGTTTATTTATAACACAAATAATGATGAAATATGCAGTAAATGCAATTGAATTAACAACCTCCCCCCTTTAACTGTCCCACCCTCTACCCACACACACACACACACACAAGATGGACAAACATGGGGGGTGGGGGGGGGGGTGAAAATAATAAGGATGAAGGTCCAAAAAATAGTCTTTGTTTCTAATGGTGGCTCTGGAGTAGGTTTTCCTCACAGCACACTGGTTGATCAAAGTCCTTGGTTTGCAGCTGGTAATGGTCTCCTTTGCAGAAGCGTTCTTTCAGTACGGTATTTACAGGCAGCGGACCTTCTGGAGAGCCACTTTAGGTCTTAACAAACTGGGCCTTCAGCTCGAGCGGAACACTCAGACCTATTTCTTTCTTGAGACACTTTATCTCACATCAAACCCTGCTTCCAGCTCCTGGTTTGAATTCAAACCTTTGCAAGTCTCGAGGGAATGACACCCAGACTTACTGGAGAGAGAATCAGCCCTCACAGCGGCCATATGGAGAAGATTTGTCTGATCTGTCTGAGAATTAATTAGAATCTTCCCTCCTAACTGCAGGATCCAAAGTGAAACCAGACTGGAATTCCGTGACTCTGAGAACATTCCAGTGGGATCAGATCCAACTACCACCTGTTACCGGGCAGAGCACTGCCTTTTGGGCCCAGACATTGGCCACCAGCCAAATCAATCAAACTGAGTCATCACTGAATGTTATGGGCCAAGGTTTAGAGAATCCCAAAGTGTATCATGGAGTTCACCTGACCCACAACTTTTAATAGATTGTGGTATGGGGAGCACACGGCCCACTCTACAGGTGTGGGACAGCAGAAATGGAAAAGTATTTTTTTTAAAGCAAAACAATGTTTATTCTATTAACTCAAGTTAACCTTTTCAAAACAAACAGTGAACATCTTAGCAACCATCAATTCAAATACAACCCACAAAGAATACAACACTAAGTAATCCTTTAAGATTTCCTTTTAACATCCAGAAGACTTTTTAAAAACCTTTTAATAGAAGCACATCAGGTTAAAGTCACTACTCAGAACATTTATAATTCTGAATTCACCAAATGATCAAGAGACAGTCGTTTCATGGCAGAGAGAACAGGAGTACAGCTGCTTTGTCTGGCTTCAGCTCCAACACTGAAAACGAAACCAAAAAGACACAGACACACCCAAGCTTTTCTCAAAGTGAAACTAAAAAGCAGAGGCAGAGCTCAGCTCTTTCCCATGACACCTCCCCCCAAGAAAAAATAAATAAACCATCAACTTCAAGATGGTTTCATTTTTCACCCTTTCACTATCCTTTAAGAAATGCACACAGTAAATGTACATTTTCGTTTCAAAAAACATCACACGCAAACAGGTATAATAATATAATCCATTTTGTTCTCGTTCTTCTTCCTCCAACTGAAATCCTTCTCAATTGACAGTCTCTTTGAACAAGAAGGTCTCTGCACGATCCGTCCATTTCTCTACGCCTCAGCATTTCTCTTTAAAGTCAGATACTTTAGTCCAATCTGATCACAGAGTCCCTTGTAATTCTCCAACATAGGAGCATTGGTTATCACAGATTTTAGGCCGTCAAATGCCTGTTGAAAGTCCGCTGAAATTTGTGACGTTTCTTCAGCAAGTCCATCAGTGGAGCAGCCACGCTACAAAACCTTTGCACAGATGTTCGATCAAACCCACTCATGCCAAGAAATCGCATTATTTCCCGTCGTGTCGAGGGTATCGGAAACTCCTCAAGGAAAGTGACTTGGGCTTTTCCAAATTCACTTTTGGCTAGGTTTATCACCAAACCCGCCTCCTGAAGTCTCTCAAATAACTCCATCAGATGTTTTAAATGTTCTTTCCATGTCTGGCTGAAAATTACCAGATCATCGATGTACACCGCACAATTGGGTAATCCTGAAATGACTTTGTTAGTTAACCATTGAAATGTGGCTGGGGCATTTTTCATGCCAAATGGCATAACTTTGAATTGGTGTATACCATTTGGAGTCACAAAAGCTGAAATCTCCTTCGCCCTTTCAGATAAAGGTACCTGCCAGTAACCTTTAAGTAAATCCAGTTTGGAAATAAAAGCTGATTGTCCCACTTTCTCAATGCAATCGTGGGTTAGGATAAGAGTCTGTTCTTGTAACTGCATTAACCTTTCTTTAGTCCACACAAAACTGTTGGGTACCATCTGGTTTAGTTACCATCACCATGGGTGAGCTCCATTGGCTGCAACCCACTTCAATTATGCCATTTTTAAGCATACTCTCAATCTCTTTGTTAACCTGTGCCAATTTTAAAGGGTTAAGTCTATATGGATGTTGTTTGGAACAGCATTTCCCACATCTACATCATGGATAGTCATTTTAGTACTTCCCAATTTATCTCTACAAACTTGCCCATGTGATATCAATAACTGTTTCAGGTCAGTCCGTTTTTCCTCTGGAAGGCAACTCAACAATTTATACCAATTTTCCAATTTAATTTGAGGTATGTCAAATTCACAGTCATCTGGATTTGGTTTGTCACTTTGAGTTAGAATCATTAAAACCTCATTTTCCTCTCCTTCCCTTTCAAAATACCTTTTAAGCATATTCACATGACACACTCGGTGAGTTTTCCTTCTATCCGGCGTTTTTACCACATAATTCACCTCACTTAATTTCCTTTCAATCTGATAAGGTCCACAAAACCTTGCTTTTAAAGGTTCACCTACCACTGGTAATAACACTAAAACGTTATCTCCACTGGCATTAATTAAGGAAAACTCAAGCTAAAATCCAGAAATAGTATACACTCAGATTCCTCTCCACTGGCAAAACTACAAACTTTGGATTTCTTGTCCGCTACTCGTTTCATTACATTTTGTGCAACTTTTAAATGTTGTCTCGCCAATTCGCCTGCTCTATTTAATCATTCCCTAAAATTTGACATGTAATCCAATAATGGGTAATTTCCGATTTCTCACTCACCAATTATTCCTTAATCAGTCTAAGTGGTCCTCTTACCTCATGACCAAAAATTAGTTCGAAAGGACTAAATTTGGTTGACTCATAAGGTGCATCCCTAATTGCAAACAATACGAATGGAATTCCTTTATCCCAATCCTCTGGATAATCTTGACAATAAGCCCTCAACATTGTCTTTAATGTCTGATTCCACCTTTCTAATGCTCCCTGCGATTCTGGATGGTATGCAGTTGATTTCAATTGTTTTATTCCTAAGCTATCCATAACTTCTTTGAATAACCTGGAGGTAAAATTTGTTCCTTGATCCGATTGTATTTCTGTGGGTAGTCCATATCTAGTAAAGAATTTAAGTAAGTCCTCCACAATCTTTTTAGCTGTAATATTACGTACTGGAATTGCCTCTGCAAACCTAGTAAACACATCCATTATAGTCAAAAGATATTGATTCCCACTTTCCATTTTAGGAAGCGGTCCTATGCAATCAATTTAGACCCTTGTAAAAGGTTCCTCAAATGCTGGAATGGGTATTAAGGGCACTGGTTTTATCACTGCTTGAGGTTTCCCTATCACTTGACATGTGTGACATGATTGACAAAATTTTACTACATCTTTATGTAGTCCAGGCCAATAAAAATGTTTCTGGATTTTAGCTTGAGTTTTCCTTATTCCCAAATGACCTCCCACTGGTACCTCATGTGCAACTCGCAACTCCGCCTTTCTATATCCTACCGGCAATACTACTTGATGAACTTCTGCGCACTTTTCATTTGCCTGCATATGTAAAGGTCTCCATTTTCTAATCAAGATATCACTTTTACGATAATAACACTCTGGTGTACTCTCAGATTCCTCTTCCGTGTATGCTTTCTGATACATCCATTTTATTTCTATATCTTTTTGTTGTAACTGCCAATTTTCCTGAACTAAAAATATCCACCTCATCCTCCACCTGTTCTTGTTCTTATTCAACCATCTGATCAAAAATCGTTTCTGATAATTGCACTTCAACTTCATCTTCACTCTTTGATTTCTCCTCGTCTTAACCTGTGACTTTGCGACCTTGTTACTACACAATCTGGAAAAATCATAGGATATTCGTCCTTCAACCCTTCAGATGTCTGATTTTCCACTGGCTTATCAACCACAGTAGGCATCACTCCCACCTGCGATCCAGCTATATCATTACCCAAGATAAATTGTATTCCTGGACAAGATAGTTTATCTATTACTCCTACTACCACTTCACCACTCTTCACTGGACTTTCCAACCTTACCTTATATAATGGAACGCTACTCCTCTCACCCTGAATTCGACATATTACCACCTTTTCTGGCAATATTCTTCCCAAACTACATAACTCATCATCTCTTACCATTAAAGATTGACTAGCTCCAGTATTTCTTAAAATTGTGACTTCTTTACCTGCTCCTCCTGATACACATGAGTAAACTTTACTCACACTGGTAAATTATTTAAAGAGATCTGACACCTTCTTATCAATCACCTCTTGATCAGGCTGTGCAATCTTTTCCACCTCCTTCGCTTCACTTGGGCTTTCCTTCACCACTTTAACAAACCCCACTGTCTTATCCTGTTTTACCACATCAGCCTTCCCAGTGCTTTTCTTCAACCACCAACACTGTGACTATACATGCTTCGTTTATTACAGTGAAAACATTTGAAACTTTTCATTTCTTTTCCACCCTCCTGGATTTCTTTTTTTTTATTGAAAATTTTTGGTCAACCATCACAGTACATTGTGTATCCTTCACACAATAATATAACAGTATAAATAACAATGACCTGTTTTATAAACAAAGAATAAATAATATATAACAAAAACGAAAACTAAAACTAAATGGCAACTGCCTTGTCTCAGATAAACACTCTGCAAAAATATGATTTAACAGTCCAATGTACAATTATTTATAGCAACGACCTATACATATTATACATATATATTAATAACCCTGAGACTCCTTCTGGTTCCTCCCCCCCCACCCCCCCACCCCCACCCCCCCCACCCCCCCCACCCCCCCACCCCCACCCCCCCCACCCCCCCCACCCCCCCACCCCCCCCCACCCCCCCCCCACCCCCCCACCCCAGGCTGCTGCTGCCTTCTTCTTTTCCATTCCCTCTATCTTTCTGTGAGGTATTCGACGAACGGTTGCCACCGCCTGGTGAACCCTTGAGCCGATCCCCTTAGGACGAACTTAATCCGTTCCAGCTTTATAAACCCTGCCATGTCATTTATCCAGGTCTCCACCCCCGGGGGCTTGGCTTCCTTCCACATCAACAGTATCCTGCGCCGGGCTACTAGGGACGCAAAGGCCAAAACATCGGCCTCTCTCGCCTCCTGCACTCCCGGCTCTTGTGCAACCCCAAATATAGTCAACCCCCAGCTTGGTTCGACCTGGACCCCCACTACTTTCGAAAGCACCTTTGTCACCCCCACCCAGAACCCCTGTAGTGCCGGACATGACCAGAACATGTGGGTGTGATTCGCTGGGCTTCTCGAGCATCTCGCACACCTATCCTCTACCCCAAAAAATTTACTGAGCCGTGCTCCAGTCATATGTGCCCTGTGTAATACCTTAAACTGAATCAGGCTTAGCCTGGCACACGAGGACGATGAGTTTACCCTACTTAGGGCATCCGCCCACAGCCCCTCCTCAATCTCCTCCCCCAGCTCTTCGTCCCATTTCCCTTTCAGCTCATCTACCATAATCTCCCCCTCGTCCCTAATTTACCTATATATATATCTGACACCTTACCGTCCCCCACCCATGTCTTTGAGATTACTCTGTCCTGCACCTCATGCGTCGGGAGCTGCGGGAATTCCCTCACCTGCTGCCTCGCAAAAGCCCTCAGTTGCATATACCGGAATGCATTCCCTTGGGGCAACCCTTATTTCTCGGTCAGCGCTCCCAGACTTGCGAACTTCCCATCTACAAACAGATCTTGCAGTTGCGTTACTCCTGCTCTTTGCCATATTCCAAATCCTCCATCCATTCTCCCCGGGGCAAACCTATGGTTATTTCTTATCGGGGACCCCACCAAGGCTCCCGTCTTTCCCCTATGCCGTCTCCACTGTCCCCAAATTTTCAAAGTCGCCACCACCACCGGGCTTGTGGTGTATTTCTTCGGTGAGAACGGCAATGGGGCCGTCACCATAGCTTGTAGGCTAGTCCCCCTACAGGACGCCCACTCCAATCTCTTCCACGCCGCTCCCTCCTCTTCTCCCATCCACTTACTCACCATTGAGATATTGGCGGCCCAGTAGTACTCACTTAGGCTCGGTAATGCCAGCCCCCCCCTATCCCTACTACGCTGTAAGAATCCCTTCCTCACTCTCGGGGTCTTCCCGGACCACACAAAACTCATGATACTCTTTTCGATCCTTTTGAAAAAAGCCTTCGTGATCACCACCGGGAGGCACTGAAACACAAAGAGGAATCTCGGGAGGACTACCATTTTAACCGCCTGCACCCTCCCTGCCAGTGACAGGGATACCATGTCCCATCTCTTGAAGTCCTCCTCCATTTGTTCCACCAATCGCGTTAAATTTAACCTATGCAATGTACCCCAATTCTTAGCTATCTGGATCCCCAAGTAACGAAAGTCCCTTGTTACCTTCCTCAGCGGAAAGTCCTCTATTTCTCTGCTCTGCTCCCCTGGATGCACCACAAACAACTCACTTTTCCCCATGTTCAGTTTATATCCTGAGAATTCTCCAAACTCCCGAAGTGTCCGCATTATCTCTGGCATCCACTCCGCCAGGTCCGCTACATATAACAAATCATCCGCATACAGAGATACCCGGTGTTCTTCTCCTCCTCTAAGTACTCCCCTCCACTTCTTGGAACCCCTCAATGCTATTGCCAGGGGCTCAATCGCCAGTGCAAACAGTAACAGGGACAGAGGGCATCCCTGCCTTGTCTCTCTATGGAGCCGAAAGTATGCAGATCCCCGTCCATTCATGACCACACTCGCCACTGGGGCCCTATACAACAGCTACACCCATCCAACATACTCATCTCCAAAACCAAATCTCCTCAGCACCTCCCACAAATAATCCCACTCCACTCTATCAAATGCTTTCTCGGCATCCATCGCCACCACCATCTCCGCTTCCCCCTCTGGTGGGGGCATCATCATTACCCCTAGCAGCCTCCGTATATTCGTATTCAGCTGTCTCCCCTTCACAAACCCAGTTTGGTCCTCACGGACCACCCTCGGGACACAACCCTCTATCCTCATTGCCATTACCTTGGCCAGAATCTTAGCGTCTACATTTAGGAGGGAAATAGGTCTATAGGACCCGCATTGCAACGGGTCCTTTTCCTTCTTTAGGAGAAGCGATATTGTTGTCTCAGACATAGTCGGGGGCAGCTGCCCCCTTTCCTTTGCCTCATTAAAGGTCCTCATCAGTAGCGGGGCGAGCAAGTCCACATATTTCCTGTAAAATTCAACTGGGAATCCATCCGGTCCCGGAGCCTTCCCCGCCTGCATGCTCCTAATTCCTTTCACTCCTTCCTCTATTTCAATCTGTGCTCCCAGTCCCACCCTTTCCTGCTCCTCCACCTTGGGAAATTCCAGCCGGTCCATAAAGCCCATCATTCTCTCCCTCCCATCCGGGGGTTGAGCTTCGTATAATTTTTTATAAAATGTCTTGAACACTCCATTCACTCTCTCCGCTCCCCGCTCCATCTCTCCTTCCTCATCCCTCACTCCCCCTATTTCCCTCGCTGCTCCCCTCTTCCTCAATTGGTGGGCCAGCAACCTGCTCGCCTTCTCCCCATATTCGTACTGTACATCCTGTGCCTTCCTCCACTGTGCCTCTGCAGTACCCGTTGTCAGCAAGTTAAATTCTACGTGTAGCCTTTGCCTTTCCCTGTACAGTCCCTCCTCCCGTGCCTCCGCATATTGCCTGTCCACCCTCAGAAGTTCTTGCAGCAACCGCTCCCGTTCCCTACTCTCCTGCTTTCCTTTATGTGCCCTTATTGATATCAGCTCCCCTCTAAACACTGCCTTCAGCGCCTCCCAGACCACTCCCACCTGGACCTCCCCATTATCATTGAGTTCCAAGTACTTTTCAATGCACCCCCTCACCCTTAGACACACCCCCTCATCTGCCATTAGTCCCATGTCCATTCTCCAGGGTGGGCGCCCTTCTGTTTCCTCCCCTATCTCCAAGTCCACCCAATGTGGAGCGTGATCCGAAATGGCTATAGCCGTATACTCCATTCCCCTCACCTTCGGGATCAACACCCTTCCCAAAACAAAAAAGTCTATTCGCGAATAGACTTTGTGGACATAGGAGAAAAACGAGAACTCCTTACTCCTAGGTCTGCTAAATCTCCACGGGTCTACTCCTCCCATCTGCTCCATAAAATCTTTAAGCACCTTGGCTGCTGTCGGCCTCCTTCCAGTCCTGGACCTCGACCTGTCCAGCCCTGGTTCCAGCACCGTATTGAAATCTCCACCCATTACCAACTTTCCCACCTCTAGGTCCGGGATGCGTCCTAGCATACGCCTCATAAAATTGGCATCATCCCAGTTCGGGGCATATACGTTTACCAAAACCACCGTCTCCCCCTGTAGTTTGCCACTCACCATCACGTATCTGCCCCCGCTATCCGCCACTATAGTCTTTGCCTCAAACATTACCCGCTTCCCCACTAATATAGCCACCCCCCTGTTTTTCGCATCTAGCCCCGAATGGAACACCTGCCCCACCCAACCTTTGCGTAGTCTCACCTGGTCTATCAGTTTCAAGTGCGTTTCCTGTAACATTATCACGTCTGCCTTAAGTTTCTTAAGGTGTGCGAGTACCCGTGCCCTCTTTATCGGCCCGTTTAGCCCTCTCACGTTCCACGTGATCAGCCGGGTTGGGGGGCTTTTTACCCCCCCCCTTGTCGATTAGCCATCCCCTTTTTCCAGCTCCTCACCCGGTTCCCACGCAGCTGTGTCCCCCCCAGGCGGTGCCCCCCCGCCCATCCCACCCCATACCAGCTCCCCCCTCTCCCCAGCACAGCAGCCCAATAATTCCCCCCTCCCACCCCCCCGCTAGATCCCCCACTAGCGTAGTTACACCCCCCATGTTGCTCCCAGAAGTCAGCAAACTCTGGCCGACCTCGGCTTCCCCCCGTGACCTCGGCTCGCACCGTGCGACGCCCCCTCCTTCCTGCTTCCCTATTCCCGCCATGATTATCATAGCGCGGGAGCCAAGCCCGCGCTTCCCCCTTGGCCCCGCCCCCAAAGGCCAACGCCCCATCTCTTCCACCTCCTTTCCTCCCCCCACCACCTGTGGAAGAGAGAAAAGTTACCACATCGCAGGATTAATAACATAAAACTCCTCTTTCCCCCCTTTTTACCCCCCTCTTCGCCCCCCCATACTCGCCCCACCACTTTGTTTCAAACGTTCTTTTTTTTTTAATAACCCGCTCATTCCAATTTTTCTTCCACGATAAAAGTCCACGCCTCATCCGCCGTCTCAAAGTAGTGGTGCCTCCCTTGATATGTGACCCACAGTCTTGCCGGCTGCAGCATTCCGAATTTTATCTTCTTTTTGTGAAGCACCGCCTTGGCCCGATTAAAGCTCGCCCTCCTTCTCGCCACCTCCGCTCTCCAGTCTTGGTATACGCGGATCACCGCGTTCTCCCACTTACTGCTCCGAGTTTTCTTTGCCCATCTAAGGACCATCTCTCTGTCCTTAAAACGGAGGAATCTCACCACTATGGCTCGAGGAATTTCTCCTGCTCTCGGTCCTCGCTCCATCACTCGGTATGCTCCCTCCACCTCCAGCGGACCCGCCGGGGCCTCCGCTCCCATTAACGAGTGCAGCACCGTGCTCACATATGCCCCGACGTCCGCTCCCTCCGCACCTTCAGGAAGACCAAGAATCCTTAGGTTGTTCCTCCTCGCGTTGTTCTCCAGCGCCTCCAGCCTTTCCACACATCGTTTATGGTGTGACTCGTGCATCTCCGTCTTCACCACCAGGCCCTGTATGTCTTCCTCATTCTCGGCAGCCTTTGTCTTCACGACCCGAAGCTCCCGCTCCTGGGTCTTTTGCTCCTCCTTTAGCCCTTCGATCGCCTGTAATATCGGGGCCAACAGTTCCTTCTTCAATTCCTTTTTGAGTTCTTCCACGCAGCGTTTCAAAAACTCATGTTGTTCAGGGCCCCATATTAAGCTGCCACCTTCCGACGCCATCTTGGTTTTTGCTTGCCTTCCTTGCCGCTGCTCTAAAGGATCCACCGCAATCTGGCCACCTTCCTCTCCTTTTTTCATCCGTATCCAGGGGGGATTCCCTTCTGGTTCACCGCACAGTACTTTTAGCTGTTAAAATTGCCGTTGGGGCTATTATTAAGAGCCCAAAAGTCCGTTCCACCGGGAGCTGCCGAAACGTGCGACTCAGCTGGTCATCGCCGCACCCGGAAGTCCTGGATTTCTTTTTTAATCTGAGGTACACTCACCCTATTATCTCCCATCAGATCACCTTTACCTTTACCACTTGAGTATTTCTCATGTCCCCAGTTTCTACACCTCACAGGCTGAAACTGATGTCGGAAACCAAGCTTTGATTTATGAACTAATTCATAATCATCTGCCATTTCTGCTGCCAATCTCACAGTTTTAACCCTCTGCTCTTTCACATGAGTTCTCACTACATCAGGAATTTAATTTTTAAACTCCTCCAAAAGTATAATTTCTCTGAGAGCTTCATACGTTTGGTCTATTTTCAAAGCCCTTATCCACCTATCAAAATTACTATCTTTGATCCTTTCAAACTCCATGTATGTTTGACCAAATTCTTTCCTTAAATTTCTAAACCTTTTTCTGTAGGCTTCAGGCACTAGTTCAAATGCACCCAAGATGGATTTTTTCACCTCCTCATACGTCCCAGATACCTCCTCCGGTAGTGATGCAAACACTTCACTAGCCCTACCTACCATCTTTGTTTGAATCAGTAATACCCACATGTCCTGTGGCCATTTCATTTGTTTAGCCACCTTCTCAAATGAAATGAAAAAGTCTTCCACCTCCTTCTCGTCAAACCTTGGCAATGCTTGGACATATTTAAATAGATCCCCACCAAGCCTTCGACTATGACGCTCTTTCTCACTATCCTCATCACTATCAACCAACTGTACGTTTCCCTTTACGTCTGCCAATTTTAACTGACTGTCATGTTTCATGGCCATTTTCTGAAGTTCAAATTATCTCTCTTTATCTTTTTCCCTGATCTGGATCTCCCGTTCTCTTTCTTTTGTTCTGTTAGGGCTTTCTTTCTGTTTTCCTTTCTTCTCTCTCTTTTTCCTCTCTCTTGCTTTCTTTTTCCTCTCTCTCGCTTTCGTACTCAAGCTGCTTTAATTCTTTTTCATGTTTCATTTGTTTAATTTGTAACTGAATTTTTGCCATTTCCAATGGTCAAACTGTATCTCGGGCAATTTTAAATGCTTAGCCACCACCATAATGACCTCACCTTTTCGCATTTTGTCAGGTAATGTTAACTGCAATGTTTTTTGCCAAATTTAATAGTCTGCTTTTAGGCTCTGTCTGTAAGGTACTGCGTGTGACCGTCTCCACCCCCAAAAATTTCAGCGCCTCTGAAAGAGCCATTGTCCACAACACACCCCCTACGTGAACTAAAATACCACATCTGAAAAACACCCACAATATGCTCACCCCTCACTGTCTTTAAGTTCACAAAGCCAATCCAATAGATAGACTTTTATCCCGGACGAGCCCCCAATTTGTTATGGGCCAGAGTTTAGAGAACCCCAAAGTGTATCATGGAGTTCACCTGACCCACAACCTTTAATAGATTGTGGTATGGGGAGCACACGGCCCACTCTACAGGTGTGGTACAGCAGAAATGGAAAAGTATTTTTTTTAAAGCAAAACAATGTTTAGTCTATTAACTCAAGTTAACCTTTTCAAAACAAACAGTGAACATCTTAGCAACCATCAATTCAAATACAACCCACAAAGAATACAACACTAAGTAATCCTTTAAGCTTTCCTTTTAACATCCAGAAGACTTAAACAAAAACTTTTAACAGAAGCACATCAGGTTAAAGTCACTACTCAGAACATTTATAATTCTGAATTCACCAAATGATCAAGAGACAGTCTTTTCATGGCAGAGAGAACAGCAGTACAGCTGCTTTGTCTGGCTTCAGCTCCAACACTGAAAACGAAACCAAAAAGACACAGACACACCCAAGCTTTTCTCAAAGTGAAACTAAAAAGCAGAGCCAGAGCTCAGCTCCACCCACACTCTGACATCACTGCAGTAACATGAGCAGCCAAACATTTCTGAAAGCGGCATTCTCATGACACTGACACTGGCCAATCACCAGTCTGAGTCAGCACAACCTTC